>NC_092647.1:16731992-16736992 GCF_039555335.1 Amphiura filiformis | reverse complement strand
ATTTTACGTGCACCTTTGTACTATAGATTCATTATAAACGAATAAAAAGTGTTTAAAACTAATCCACTTGTTTTATGCAATAATAATTGGCTTATTGAATAGAGAACCACGGTATTCAGACCTGTTCTTCACAAATTAGATTCCAAAACTTGACATAAATAGAAAAATGCACGGTATGCAAGCCAGTAAACAATATAGAGACATAGTATTAAAATCTTTATTGTGTCTGCATACCGTAAAACTCGTACATTGATATGGTCTAAATTATCCCAAACAAATCAAGTAACATTAAATAGCTCAATTGGTAGAGCGCGTACCAATTAAACAGGAAAAAGTTGACCGCACCAGTTCGAATCCTACATGCTCCTTTTTTTTATCCCGATATTTTATTTTTCCTTAGTATTTACTTCTACAGAATAAATTTCAGATTTTGTTGATCGAAATAATATTTTACAATGTGTTTGGTCAATGACGTCTTCTGCTATAAGTATGAAATACTAGGGCTTGGTTGATAAGTTTTTTGATAAGTCAGCTGATAAACATAATAAGCTAGCTGAATATTAAACATGTTTTCATACTTATCAAAAGGCTTATCACACCAAGCCCTAGTATTTCATACTTATAGCAGAAGACATCATTGACCAAATACATTGTAAAATATTATTTCAATCAACAAAAATCTGAAATTTATTCTGTAGAAGTAAATACTAAGGAAAAATAAAATATCGGGATCAAAATAAAAAGGTAGCATGTAGTATTCGAACCCGTGCGGTTAACTTTTCCGTTTAATTGGTACGCGCTCTACCAATTGAGCTATTTTAAATCTAAGAAAGAAAGAAAGAAAGAAAGAAAGAAAGAAAGAAAGAAGGAAAGAAAGAAAGATGGAAAGAAAGAAAGAAAGAAAGAAAGAAAGAAGTTGAGGTAAAAAGCTTTTAAACATATCGTACAGAAGAGGATAGGAAAAGTAATATTATTAAAAGATAGCGCTACAGAAGATTCGAACTCATGGCTATCATTATAACCTTTAGTTCACAAGTCACAGCCTCTACCGCTGCAACACGAGGAACTCTCTGAACATTTAATCGATTTATAATGTATATTAACTTATTCAATGTACGTATGGTCCGTGGCGGCGTGATAGAAAACTTAACTGAAACGTATCAAACAGACATAATTTCATCGGTTTACTCCGAATATATTTGTTGGCAATGTATTTAGGGTTGTAAAAATAAAATTGGAATTTTGATTCATTAACTTCCCCACGGTCGACAAAATTTAAAGAAAGAAAATTACATTGATTTCTTTTTAAACTGATTGTGTCGACCGTTAGCGTTATACTTGGAAAAATGGAAAAAAATGCCGGGAATTGAACCCACGCCCTTCCGTTAACTGTCAGTCTCCTTATCCACTGAGCTATTCGGGTGTTGTAATTTTACGTGCACCTTTGTACTATAGATTCATTATAAACGAATAAAAAGTGTTTAAAACTAATCCACTTGTTTTATGCAATAATAATTGGCTTATTGAATAGAGAACCACGGTATTCAGACCTGTTCTTCACAAATTAGATTCCAAAACTTGACATAAATAGAAAAATGCACGGTATGCAAGCCAGTAAACAATATAGATAAAGGTGCGATGATGGTTATTTAGCGCGTTAGCGCTGCTCACTAGCAAAATTGCAAATTGCGCGGTATTTGCAATTTGCTGCTTTTTCCACGTTAATAGCGCTAATATCGCCGATAGCGTGATAATAGCAAACCTCTGCTATTTCGTGCTAATTGTGGTGAACCAAATGCGCGCTATTACCAAAAGTGCTAAAACTGTTCTCGGCAAGGTAAGTGATATTAGCGCTAATATCGTTAATAGCGGCCATTAGCGTAATGCGTGCTATTAGCGCTATTAGCGCGAGTCGTGCTATTTTCATCACTAACGCTATTAGCACTCATTAGCATATCACTTGCAAAAGTTCTACAAATGCTCTCAATCGCGCAAGGTGTGCTACTAGCGCTATTAGCGCTAATAGCACTAATTTGCGTGAGATGCGCTATTAGCGCTAATAGCGTAAGGCGTGCTATTAGCGCTATTAGCGCAAATACCGACAGGTATGCTAATAACGATATTACAACTTATTGTATTATGTGCCAAATTGTTCATTTTCTGCGAATGGTAGACGCTATTAGCGCTAATAGCGCTAATAGCACTCATTAGCGCGAGGTTCGCTATTAGCGCTAATAGCGTAAAGTGTGCTACTAGCGCTATTAGCGCTAATAGCGTAGTGTGTGCTAATACCGATATTAGTGCTCATTAGTGTATCGTTTGCAAATTTTAAAATTGACCATTTTCTACGGATGATAGGTGCTATTAGCGCTATTAGCGCTAATAGCGCTAATAGCACTCATTAGCGTGAGATGTGCTATTAGCGCTAATAGCATAAGGCGTGCTATTAGCGCTATTAGCGCTACTACCGACAGGTATGCTAATAACGATATTATAAATCATTGTATTATGTGCCAAATTGTTCATTTTCTGCAAATGGTAGGCGCTATTAGCGCTAATAGCACTAATATCACTCATTAGCACGAGGTGCGCTTTTAGCGCTAATAGCGTAAGGTGTGCTACTAGCGCTATTAGCGCTAATAGCGTAGTGTGTGCTAATACCGATATTAGCGCTCATTAGTGTATCGTTTGCAAATTTTAAAATGGACCATTTTTTTCTACGGATGGTAGGTGCTATTAGCGCTATTAGCGCTAATAGCGCTAATAGCACTCATTAGCGTGAGATGTGCTATTAGCGCTAATAGCATAAGGCGTGCTATTAGCGCTATTAGCGCTAATACCGACAGGTATGCTAATAACGATTTTACAACTCATTGTATTATGTGCCAAATTGTTAATTTTCTGCAAATGGTAGACGCTATTAGCGCTAATAGCACTAATAGCACTCATTAGCAAAAACATCAAGGCCGCAGGGCCGACAGGCCCGAGGCCGGTCACTCCATACGACAACTAAACACTCCAAGTGAGTTCCAATATAAAAAGGGCCCTGCAGGGCAAGAAAGCTAGTGTAACCGCTGTCCCCACCATCAACAAAAATATCAAGGCCGCACGGCCGGCAGGCCTGAGGCCGGAGACTCACATACGACAACTAAACACTCCAAGTGAGTTCCAATATAAAAGGGCCCCGCAGGGCAAGAAACTTAGTGTGACCGCTGTCCCCACCATCAGCAAAAAACATCAAGGCCGCAGGGCCGGCAGGCCCGAGGCCGGTGACTCCCATACGACAACTAAACACTCCAAGTGAGTTCCAATATAAAAGGGCCCCGCAGGGCAACAAAGCTAGTGTGACCGCTGTCCCCACCATCAACAAAAAACATCAACGCCGCAGGGCCGACAGGCCCGAGGCCGGATACTCCCATACGACAACTAAACACTCCAAGTGAGTTCAAATATAAAAGGGCCCCGCAGGGCAAGAAACTTAGTATGACCGCTGTCCCCACCATCAGCAACAAACATCAAGGCCGCAGGGCCGGCAGGCCTGAGGCCGGTGACTCCATACGACAACTAAACACTCCAAGTGAGTTCCAATGTAAAAGGGCCCCACAGGGCAACAAAGCTAGTGTGACCGCTGTCCCCACCATCAACAAAAAACATCAAGGCCGCAGGACCAGCAGGCCCAAGGCCAGAGACTCCCATACGACAACTAAACACTCCAAGTGAGTTCAAATATAAAAGGGCCCCGCAGGGCAAGAAACTTAGTATGACCGCTGTCCCCGCCATCAGCAACAAACATCAAGGCCGCAGGGCCGGCAGGCCCTAGGCCGGTGACTCCCATACGACAACTAAACACTCCAAGTGAGTTCCAATATAAAAGGGCCCCGCAGGGCAACAAAGCTAGTGTGACCGCTGTCCCCACCATCAACAACAAACATCAAGGCCGCAGGGCCGGCATGCCCGAGGCCGGTGCTCCCATCACGACAACTAAACACTCCATGTGAGTTCCAATATAAAAGGGCCCCGCAGGCCAAGAAAGCTAGTGAGACCTCTGTCCCCACCATCAACAAAAAAAACATCCCGGCCGCAGGGCCGGCAGGCCCGAGGCCGGAGACCCCATACGACAACTAAACACTCCAAGTGAGTTCAAATATAAAAGGGCCCCGCAGGGCAAAAACTATTAGCGCTAATAGCACGCTTTCCCTAGACTTACAAACTTTTTAGATTTAGCACAATTGCATATGACGTGCTATTATTTGCTATTAGCGCTAGCACGCTTTCCCTAGACTTACAAACTTTTAGATTTAGCACAATTGCATATTACGTGCTATTAATTGCTATTAGCGCTAATAGCGCTATTAGCGCTAATAGCACGCTTTCCCTAGACTTAGAATCTTTTAGATTTAGCACAATTGCATATGACGTGCTATTATTTGCTATTAGCGCTAATAGCGCTATTAGCGCTAATAGCACGCTTTCCCTAGACTTGGAATCATTTTACATTTAGCACAATTGCATATGATGTGCTATTATTTGCTATTAGCGCTAATAGCGCTATTAGCGCTAATAGCACGCTTTCCCTAGACTTACAAACTTTTTAGATTTAGCACAATTGCATATGACGTGCTAATATTTGCTATTAGCGCTAATAGCGCTATTAGCGCTAATAGCACGCTTTCCCTAGACTTAGAATCTTTTTAGATTTAGCACAATTGCATATGACGTGCTATTATTTGCTATTAGCGCTAATAGCGCTATTAGCGCTAATAGCACGCTTTCCCTAGACTTAGAATCTTTTAGATTTAGCACAATTGCATATGACGTGCTATTATTTGCTATTAGCGCTAATAGCGCTATTAGCGCTAATAGCACGCTTTCCCTAGACTTACAAACTTTTTAGATTTAGCACAATTGCATATGACGTGCTATTATTTGCTATTAGCGCTAATAGCGATATTAGCGCTAATAGCACGCTTTCCCTAGACTTACAAACTTTTTAGATTTAG
>NC_092647.1:16606992-16719492 GCF_039555335.1 Amphiura filiformis | reverse complement strand
ATTATTTAATGAATGGGATTTATTTGGATTGGTTCCAGAACCCTAAGAACATTCAAGAAAACATTTTTGATACTATTTCTGCTTCGCTTTTAGATGCAGAGAAGGTTTCAAAACATGCCTACTCAACTCTTAGGAACCAACATTACGTTTGGGAATTGGAAAGAACCTTCTGATAAATCATGCATGACTCAATTACAAATCTCTACATCCCTTTCTTCTTGTCTATTGATATTTTGAATAGTGTTTATCTTTCCCTAATAGATAGCGCCCTGATCGATTCTTCCTGCATATCAATATGCTTCATTTACATTACATTACAGAGATCGGACACGAATCCCTACCATAACAAACCATGTATAGACTCTACATGCAAATACAGGTGATATAACAGGTCTATATTACAGGATTAGATTAGTAAACTATGATCTATTTGCAAGTATTATATTGATTGAGCAGGAAAGATTTGATACTATTTTTTTGTATAGTAGTCTAGTTGCCGGCGTGCGTTATTTCTTTCTGCAACCATAATGGGCCACAATGCGATAACACATAGTACATACATGTAATTAATAGGCCTATGAGGCTAGATATAACACGAGTTTATTACCATTATTATTTCCTCTTACTTAATAAAATAAAAAAAGAAATCGATAGAATTAAAATTCTATAACGGTTTACCTGGGGTTCGAACCCACAACCTTTGTATCCATAGTCTAATGCCTACACGACTGTGCTATGATTCGTTGTGCCAGAAAGGTGTTTGTTTATGATACTTATTGATTACGGAATAAACTGTATACACACAATATACTATTACTAGTATAATAAATACGAATATAATCCTAACCTAACCTAATCCTAACCCTAACCCTAACCCTTACCCTAACCCTAACCCCTAACCCTAACCCTAACCCTAACCCTAACCCTAACCCCTAACCCTAACCCTAACCATAAGACCCTAACCCTAAGACCCTAACCCTGACAATAATGAACCTTGCCTCGGACTATGCGGTTAGTGATATATTGCGGCCCATTATGGTTGCAGAAAGAAATTATTTATGTCCTCTTTTGCACAATTACTGTATTTTTGTGGGACCTGAATTTCACATTTTTATGATGATGACATAGACTCGCTTGCCAGTCCTATATACGCCGTACCTATGTATAATGATGACATGTATGATGCAAACTCATAGGTGTTGTGCGTTTGGCAAGTTGGGAGGGTGGGGGTTCAAAATGACCCCATAGGATTATAAAATTGCTCAAATACCTCTTTCAAATATATCAAATTATTTACATAAATAAACAAAAACAAATAAATAAATAAATAAATAAATAAATAAATAAATAAACGAAAAAAATTGAACAAATTTTAGCGTAGCATTAAAATCATAAATATAACAATTGCTGGCAGGAGGACTCGAACCAACGATATTGATATCAGCAGTCTGATGCTCTACCATTGAGCTAAATGACAGCATCTAGTGATGAGCGTCGAGTTTTTAGCTTATACAGTGTTTGTCTGTGATAATGTCGCCTCGTGAAAGAAAGAAATATAAAATGTAATTTAAATTTATTTGATAATTTTCTAACCTATATTTTCTTTCGAGCAGGGACAAATATTTCCCCTTTTATCTAATTTGACCGCTATATAAGAATCTATTTCTTTTATTACTGATTTAATTCCGCGATTTGTTCCATTAAGCAATATCAAAGATTAATGTCACACATCTCACAACAGATATTTAGTTGGTCTAGTGGTCTTTCACAGTGCTGTTTAACCGAAAGGTACCGAGATCGATTCCCACCTCTGCCTGCAATTTTTTTTAAAGACTGGGAAATAATAACCTGACATTCGCCGCTGACATTCGTACTTCAGTAGCGGAGTTATAACTTGTTAAACTTTGCTCCTTCCGTAAAAGGGTACATTATTTTGGCACTACATTATTTCTTTTTTTTTTCACATTGCTGGTATTAAATATCAAATGGTCATAATTGGCGGTCACTTCAAATCATCCCCAACTGAACTAGGTTCAGGAATTTCCTCTCATTGTTAACTGTTGGTTAACCCACCACTTGAGAATAAAGGACTATGATAGGTGCAACAGGATTACCTACGGGATTATCTCAAGGATATAATTCTGTTCTCCATCCTTTTCTTACATCTTCTCTGATATGTGCTAGTGTCAATGGTTATTGTTAAAAGGCAATAAGGTGTGTAATTGCAATATTTCCTCTGAATAGGAAAAACTCTCTACATCGAGTTATGTATGCTGGTGGTTCGCAATACTGTTATTTAAGAGAAGGTATCTTCCAAATCCAAATTCAAATGAAGCCACTGTTGAAGCTGAAAACAAATCGGTTGATTGTCTCGATGTGTTTGATGAAATTGAATGGAACTGTGTGCATAGTAGCAATTTTAAATGTACTATTGAAACCCAGTTACGCTCTTTTTATTTTAAAGTTTTTCATAGGGCAATTTCATGTTGATATTCAAACAGTGCTATAAAGTTGTCTTACCAAGGAATATGTTTGTATTAAACGAAATAATTGTTTTACAACTTCCATGAACTAGCATTACTTTTATGCAAATCAGAAAATTGCAACAGATATTTCTCATTTCTCTAAGACTGAGCGGTATTGCCAGATTGTACGTACAGTTGGGCTACATAATAATAGCCTCATAATAATAGCCTCATAAGGCGTCCGTCTAGAGTTCGGAAGGTCGTGGGTTCGATTCCCATGCCGGCACATTCCCTTGCTTTTTTTCAAGTTGGGTTGTGTGCCGGTCGGGATTTGTGTTTATTTGTTGTCATGTTTAATTGTAACACTTTGGGTTGGTTAAACTGTTCAATCTTTCTTATTAAATATATTCAGTTTCCTCTTGTAGCGAGCAATCGTTCCCCATTGTGTTTATTTGTTCTTGTGCAGGATGCGTATCCCCATTACCTACCTAGCCTCATTATAGTTTTATTGATACTGGCAAAATACTTGCTTGCATGTGCTTGTTGTTAACTATAGCGTATAGAATCTGATAATGATACTTTAACCCATGAACCACACAGTCAATTAATTTATGTCAACATGACCTTTTCACGAGGCTGTGTTTATATAACTGAATCATTTATACAAACACAACCTTGAGTACTTAAGGGATCTAGAATGGGCGTTTCGATAGTATTTTTTGGGGGGACATGAGAGCACATATCAGACATATGGAATTGCATTCCTAAATACGAAGAATGTCTTTCTGATATCAAATAATTTTCATTTTTTGAAATCACGATGTAATAGGCCTACAAATTTTATGACAAATTATTAAAATTTGCCAATTTTTCATATTTTTGATATATAACAGTCCTCGAAGTAAATGTTATAAATCTAATGACATATTCTTAAAGTGTATGTAGCTGGGAGGAAAAGCCGATCAATTGAAAATTTTTACCTATCATATTGAAAATATGGATTTTTCCCAAAATGACCTAATTTTTTGTGTTTTGGGAAAGAGATCCATATCTTCAATACGAAAGGTCAAAATTTTCAATTGATCGTCGGCTTTTTTTTCCCACCTACATACACTTTAAGTAAAAATCATCATTTGCGAATTTCAAAAAATCAAAATTATTTTATATCAAAAGGACATTCTTCGTATTTAGAATGCAATTCAACATGTCTGATGTGCTCTAATGTCCCACAATAAGTACTGTCCAAACGTTCATACCCCATCCCTTAAATGGGGAAACTTGGCGATAAAGAGAAAATATATTTACTTTAGCACTGAGCCCTGTGCAATACAAATCGCTTGGACTTATTTGCTCATGCAGACCATGAGTGTTTGCTTATTGACCAATTACCAGGAGAAAAGTCAATAACTGGTTGCCCTTTATCTGCTAACTTGGTTGAACCTGGTATGGTGGTATACAGCTGTATACGTTGAAGTCAATGTTCAATAAATGCCATATGTTGCTAGCAGTAAAATAATTAAATAGGCCTACTACATGCAATGACAATAAATAAAAATTCCTTTGAAAAAGGAATGGGGCGCCCAATGTGCATGTGAGTTCGGACGTGATATGGTGAATTCCATGGCATGGTGTTTAGATTTGATATTATAATGATCTACTCAGGGAAGAGTAGAAGATGATCAAATGCAAATGTGTTTGATTGGGGAAAGTGTATCACAGGACCGTTTTGGATGAAATATTAAATTTGAATTGGAATGAAGCTGTCGTGTCAATTTGCGATTATGTGGGGTGGGGGAGTGCTGTTTTGGGGGCATATTGTAGTGATGATATTACTTCTACTTGCTTATACACTGAAAATCTAATAGAGATGAATTATGATGTCGTCATGCATAGATCTTAAGGTGGTATTTGCGGCATATTCTAGAAATTAATAAATGGCTGAGACAAAACCGTTTGTCTTTCAGAAGATTTTAAGGTATGTAATTTGAAAATAAATTATTTGAGTTTGATTTGTTATAGGTCTAATTCGTTTTAGGCCTAACTTTTCATTAATAGTATACTCTTTATAATATAGATATTTTATTACTTTCAGAAGATTTTATTTTCATTTTGATTTTGAGTTAATAGTTGATCGCCACATCTCTAAGACGGAAAATAAAGTACTAGCCTAGTTTTAATAACCAGAGTGACATAAAAAGTAGAAATACAATGCATGGGGAGGTACATTATTGGCATTCAACATGTTCAAAATAAAAGAATTTTATGCAGAGGGTGAACTTGTTCAACTGATAAATAAATTTTGTAGATGTCAGCATGAAATTATTTTTAGGTATAAATACTTTCGTTAACGAATAACCGGAGCAACATGAAAAGTAGAAATATGGGGGAGACTCACTATTGGCATTCAACAGAATGAACTAATGGATGTTTTCATTCAAGTGCAAATTATGTTCTAAGTAGCTTAAACTTTAATAATTGACAAGAACCTATTCATTTTTTTAATCAAATTTGATTCCTTACTACACCTGTATCTTGACACTTCCTCATTTGTTCGCCCTGTTCCTTTTTAAAGGAATTTTTATCTAATATTTTATTCATAACTTAACCTAAAATTGTTCAATTCGTTTAAATAACAATATCTATAACATGACATGCAAACAATGATTTTCCCTTTAATTTTTTAGTCTAATATGTATAGTGGTCTTATTTTACATTGTGCTTAATTTATTTCATACCAAAATACATTACAAAAGTATTTTCTATCTGCGCTAGGATCAATGGCAGCAAAGGCCCAAGTGTGGATTGTCAGTGTTGCGACAAAAGACATGAAACCCATTGCAAGAACATACGCCAGACATGCCGAAGGTTCCTATATGATGTGATCCCGGGGGTTCTTGAAAAGAGAGTATTGGGATGTTCAGCAGACTTTGGGGTGCATTAATCATTTAGTTTAAATTCGGGCTGCATTTTAAACTATATTTTAATTTATTGTTTGATCTCGTATTCAGGAAAATATGGTTTAAAAAGGATGTTTTTCAGCTTTCTCAACGCATCTGTAAAAACATTAATCCAGAACCAACTGTCCTCCTGGAACACTAACCCTAACCCTAATCGAACCTTTAACCAAAACTCTAACCCCTACCTCAACCCAACATCTCAATTTTGCTATAAGTAGTAGGTCCACTCATGGAAATCCTTCGCCATTTTATTTGTACGTAACTCGGGGGAGGGAGGGGGGTTAAAAAAAGTTACGTACGCTTTGTACGTAGGGGGAAGTGGGGCAAATTGGTCCACCTAATGTCCCATTTTGCCCCACCAGATTTTACTCGGCTATAATACTAATACCCGACAACTTGCGACAAGTGACCACTACAAAACAAAATGTACATCACCAAGAGTCTAGTAGACTTACGTTTCACAAAATTTGGTGCCCAATGGCCTCCGGCTTCATTATTTTATTAAGGTGTCTTTAAGGCGTCCCATTTTACCCCACTGCAAAATTTTTCTGTAAAGAAGCTGGGGTAAAATGGGACAGCTGGGGTAAATGGGACGCCATTGATTTACTATGGGACTTTTTTGTTGGGGCAAGATGGGACAGTGCGAGTTAGCACACATTAAATCAATGGCGTCCCATTTTACCCCAATTTGGCATATTTCTAAAAGAAAGCTTTTCTTATAATTTTCGAAGAAAAAAAGTAACAATTTTTGTCTTATTTAATTGAAAGGGTGGCTTAGAAGTTATTTTTTAATTTGAGAAACACTAATCCGGGCCATTGATTCAGATATTGAGCCACAAGTCGTGACCTCTGCTTAGACAGGACAAAAAAATGGAATACTTATTTTGAGGTGTTAAGCTTACGGCCCTCAGAAGTTCCTGTTTAATGAAGAATGGTACTTTTAAACGGTTGGAAATATAAATAGACATTATATCAAAGTTATTTTGTTGCAAAAATGGGCAAAATGTGACTATTATAAGGTATAAAAGTATTTCCGAAATCACTGTCCCAAATTACCCCGTGTCCCAATTTGCCCCAAGTTACCCTATTAGTGAAAATGGCGAAAATTATGGACGGCCCTATAATAGCATACCGTATATGAGATGAGTATGTTCAGTTTGCGGTAGGCCTAATTCTTCTTACCATTAATGGAAGCTTGTCATTGACTAAGTGAGTAGCCAATTATCATAATGCACTAAACGACTTTAATAGTACACATCTCTCATTATAAAAACAGCTACCATGGAGACCGGGTAAATTATGAATTGATTCCATCGGCATGTATAATACGCGGCTGCTGAATTCATGCCCAGCATTTGAATTGTTTCGATGGGGGTGTGCTCACTGTGCTGCCTGATTAAATGGGGGCATAGGCGTAGTCCGGGGGTGGGGATATTTTGTCAAGGGGGGATGGTCCATACGATAACGCCTGTATGTGGGTTTCTGACCAAATTTACCTCATACTTTGCCATTTTAGCCCCCAAATTACCAATTTTTTTCGCGCGTCGCGCAAATCAGTTTATTCCGCTTGTATTTCATCAGTTTAGCTTCAATATGGTAAAAAATTCCCAAGTTTTTCCAAAGGTCTTTTATGAAAATTCGTATTATATCGCCAATTTCAAAAAATCAAAATTATTTGGTATACAGAATGCAATTTGGTGTCTGATGTGCTCTCAGCCCAACAAACATATACAAACGTGCTAAGGCCAGTTAGCTTTTGTGAATACCGCATTTACACTTTTGTAGGTCCAGTGGCGGCGCCAGGAATTTTTTTCGGGGGGGGGGCATTGGGGGCAAAGTTTCTGGGGGGGCAAAATTGGCAAATTTTGCGCAAAATTGCCGCAAAAAATGGAAAACGTTTGCGACATCATTCGCAAAAGGTTATAAAAGGTTATCAGAAAACGTTTAAATGTCGGGTTATATAAAGGATACATTAATGGTATAAAACGTTTTCATAACATTAAATAACATTTGTTGGTAATTTACTGCACAGCAAACACAAATGTTTTACAGAAAACATTTAAATGTCGGGTTATATAAAGGGTATAAAAACATTTTAATAACATTCCAAAAACATTTTTGAAAACTTGGTACAAATCGTTCTAAACAAAATGTTATTTTGGGGTTGAAAAAATATTTTGCAAAAAATGTTTGCAAACAATTTTAATGTTATTAAAACGTTTTTACCTAAACCAAAACATAACTTATTTAAAACGTTTTAAAAACTTTTTTGTGTTTGCTGGGTAGATATCCACGAAAAAAGCTTATTCCTAAAATTTCAGTTGATTCCGATTTTGCGTTTACGAGTTATGCATGATTATGTGTATTACACTGCTCCATAGGCCATGTAGGCCAGTGATGTAATTTCAAATTTGACGATATTTTTGCTAAATGAATTAATCTGCAAGAGGTTTCCAGTGGCATAAAAATCTCAACTTTTTTTGAAAAAAGTTTGAGGATGAGGCTGTGGATCACGCGAAATGCCCTTTTAAGTTTTATTTTTCGGAGTAGAACAACCATGACTAAATGTGAGGAATGCTTCCATATGTCAATGTTAGCTCATGTTGTTCCCTGGTATGGTATATTTCAGTGGCTATCCACAAAAAAAAACTTATTCCCAAAATAATATCAGTTGATTCGATTTTGCGTCATTTGCAATTGCTCCATAGAAATGACTTGTTCGCCTTGTTGGCGCAATTCAAAAGGAGTAAGTTTGGACAACTCAAAAATAGTGTAAAAGTTGCCAAAACAAAATTCATTTTAGTTATCCGAACTTTAAAAATGCTGAAAAAGCTCAAAAAGTTCCGTCAACTAATCAACTTTGTTGGCATTACTTAAAAAGTTGATGTAAGTCGTTGCGTCAACTTTTTAAGTAGTGCCAACTTCTGAATTCAAGTTCAGGGAACTTAGAAAAATAAACAAGGTTCAAAGAACCAATTAGTTGAGTTATTGTAACTCAACATGTAAGTTGATGTAACTCGTTCATACTTATTGTTTTGAGTTATTCCAATTTGGTACTTTGTTACTTAATTCACGTAATTTGATCATTTTCTGCACAATTAGCAGTATTCAAATATTTATATTTGTAATCAGTGCAAAATTTTGTAGTGCGACCAACATAATGATATCGAGTCAGCGTTACTCAAAATTGTACGCGTTGGCATTACTCGGAAAGTTAACGCAACGACTTACATCAACTTAGGGGCCGTCCATAATTTTCGCCATTTTTACTTACGTACAAAGCGTACGTAAGAGGGAGGGAGGGGGTAAAAATTCTGGGCATGTGTACGTAAGAAAAATGGCGATTTGTTTGAGCAATAAAAAATGAAAGTGAAAAATTATGGTATTTTCCAATATTTTATATAGGCCTAACCATGATAGGTACTATAATACCTACCATGATATAACCAATTGACCTAAAATTGTTCAATTCGTTTTAACAATTTATTTAACATGCATGGAAACAATGATTTTCGCTTTAATGTTGAGTCTAATATGCAGAAGCAGTGGTCCTATTTTACAATTTCATACTAAAATACTTTTAAAAAGTATTTTCTATCATGGAACCCATAGTTTAATTGCAAGAAAATACACAAAACATGTAGTCCAGTCAAAGTGGGTTTTGACTCACCACTAATTGCAACAGATTTTTTTTTCACTGCTATGAATGTTAGAGATGTCCCCTGAACAGCATACAAAAAGTATACTAAAATATACTTGGTGGAAATATAGTTTTTGGCGGGAATAGGTCATACAGGGGTCAAATTTCAAAATCGCTCCAATCATTTTAAAAACTATATCAAATTATTCCTATAGTCATAAGGATTCAGAAACAATATAGTTTGCCATATCTGTGATGTACGGTTCTTGAGTTATAACCGAAAAGGTCAAAGGTCAAATATTGGGTTCAATAGAGGTCAAAAAACTAAAAATTGTCTGATTTTAACCAAAATGGTCTTAAATTGTTCGGCTTGCAAACATAATTCATTTAAAGAATATTTGCACTGTTTAGGTTATTTAATTACATGCGTAACATCGAAAACTAGGTCGGGGTCAATAGAGTTCAATGGTCAATGACCTCTTTTACCCTGCTACCTAGGTAACGAAACATCCAAGATATGGCAAACTATTCTTATTTTGGAGTGTTTTTAAAGGACGAACACATTGAGACCATTTTTAAGGAGATCGGAGCATTTTTTCGAAGTTGACCCACGTGGAATAAAAAAAATTATGTTGCAATTAGTGGTGGGTGAAACCACTAATTTGCTTAGATTGACTGGACTAATGCCAAAGGGATGTCCCCCTGGTTCACCCTATATATGATTTGATCCCGGAAGTTCTAAGTGGAAAAGAGAGTAGCCTATAGGATGTTCAGCATATTTTGGAGTGCATTAGTCATTTAGTTTAGATTCGGGCTGCATTTTAAGCTATGTTTTAATTTAATGATGGCTTTCGTTTTCATGAATATATGGTTTAAAAACCAAGTTTTTTCAGCATTTCTCAACTTATCTGTAAAAACATTAATCATGTTAATCCAGAACCAACTTAAATAACCCTAACCCTAAACCTAATCGAACCTTTAACCTAAACTCTAACCACAACCCCAACCCAACATCTCAATTTTGCTATTAGTAGTCGTGGAAATCCTTCGCCATTTTATTTGTACGTAACTCGAGGGAGGGAGGGGGTAAAAAGTTACGTACGCTTTGTACGTAAGTGAAAATGGCGAAAATTATGGACGGCCCCTTACTGAGTAATGCCAACGAACAATTTCTATGAGTGTAGGGAGCCTAATGTACTGTGTCCCCTGTCCCCCACCCGATTTACGCCCTTGAATGCATTTAATAAAATTATTCAATTAAAAGGGTATTTCGTGATCCACAGCCTCATCCCCCCACTTTTCTCAAAAAAAGTTCTGGGTATATGTTTATGTAATTTCTTTCAGATTAATTCGTTTAGCAAAAATATCGTCAAATTTGAATTTCGTTCTGGTATACCAGAACGTAATTCAACACAGTGGTCTATATGGAGCAGTACTCGCAAAGGCAAAATCGGAATCAACTGTAATTTTGGGAATAAGCTTTTTTCGTGGATAACTATTGAAAATGTCATAAAAGAGGATGCTAGAGTCACAAAATACTCCTTTAGAGGTAGAGCTGCATTCAAATCTAGGAATTCAAATATACTTCTTACACTCTTACCTACCTACACTCTAAATTACAAGTATTTTAAAAATAAATCCTTAAGGGTTTTATTTATCTCTTCTTTAAATAAGATAATTAATGAATGGAAACCGATCATTATGCAGATTTATGATTCCTGGCTGATTATGGGAAGCAAAGCAATAATTATGAATATTAATCAAATTTAAAATTTACTAATGTTCCTCTTCTTCATTATATAGTGGCATTATTAATTAAATTACTACAATGTTGTTTTGAATCTCTCTCGTTCGTTTATACGGTGTCTGATCTCCGCCAAACTCCCCCTTTTATAATTCATCTCCCCAAATTTTCAGTTTTCCCCCTTTTTGCGAAACTTTCTCCCTTTTCCCCTTTTCAAATAGTTTCCCCCTTTTCAAATAGTTCCCCCTTTTCGACTTTCCCCCCTTTTCAAATAGTTCCCCCTTTTCGACTTCCCCCTTTTCAAATAGTTCCCCCTTTTCGACTTTCCCCCTTTTCAAATAGTTCCCCTTTTCGACTTTCCCCTTTTCAAATAGTTCCCCCTTTTCGACTTTCCCCCTTTTCAAATAGTTCCCCCTTTTCGACTTTCCCCCTTTTCAAATAGTTCCCCCTTTTCGACTTTCCCTTTTCAAATAGTTCCCCTTTTCGACTTTCCCCTTTTCAAATAGTTCCCCCTTTTCGACTTTCCCACTTTTCAAATAGTTCCCCCTTTTCGACTTTCGCCCTTTTCAAATAGTTTCCCTTGTCGACTTACCCCTTTTCACATAGTTTCCCCCTTTCGACTTTCCCCCTTTTCATATAGTTTCCCCCTTTTCGACTTTCTCCCTTTTCAAATAGTTTCCCCCTTTTCGACTTGCCCCCTTTTCAAATAGTTTCTCCTTTTCGACTTTCCCCTTTTCAAATAGTTTCCCCTTTTCAACTTTCCCTTTTCATATAGTTTCCCCTTTTCGAATCCCCCTTTTCAAATAGTTTCCCCCTTTTTAATTTCCCCTTTTCAAATAGTTTCCCCGTTTTCGAATTACCCCTTTACAAATAATACCCTTTTTATTTTCACCCATTTTGTAAATAGTTCCCCTTTTTACAAATAATCCCTTTAACTTTCCTCCCGCTTTTCACAAATAGGTTCCCATTTTAAATAGTTTATCCCTTTTAAATAATACTCCTTTTTGTTTTTAATACTCCCTTTTTGTTTGGTACTCCCCGTTTTCCGTGCGTAGGCTTTACCAGTAAGCCTGGACCCTGGAGAGTACCGTGCACTCACTACAGCTCATTTCGCTACATCCATTATTGGAAAGGCGTTCTATATGAATTTGGATACCAACGTAGGTAGATTTATAGCCTGTTGTGCAAGCGCCGCTAAATTCAATGGGTTAGGGATCCGTCAACTTTTATGCACGTTTATAGAGGGGCTGTACAAAGAGCAAATCCGATATGATTGATAAACCAAATGATGTTCAGAATGTTAAACGGGTGAAACTGGCATGCATAAATATTTATGCTGGTCAAATTCATAGCAATGATGTTTGAAAGTCTGTGAAGAACTTGTCTATAAACAGGGATATGTCAGAGACAACAAACAACTGGCTGCCAATTACAGAAGCCTAGATAATAAGAATTGTTTGTGCTATATTATTCAAAAGGTGTTTTTTTAAGTTAGCACCAAAGTTTAAAACAAGCGGTCTTAACAGTGAAATGACAATAAAAGCATACATTTATAAAACGGGCCTGGACAAAATGGGCATTGCATATTTATGACAAGTGTGGCTGTGTGATTTTATGCAACTTTATTTTTAAGCCAGTTCCGAGTAATTTTCGCTATTCTTTGTTTGTCAACAATTCCGTTAACAATAAAAATGTGCTTTCTAATCAAAGGCTCTATGGCGTATATTCAATTGACCAGACAATTGAACCAGGAACTTCGGTCAGTGGTGCACGCCTCAAAAATCCAAAAAGAATTAGTAGGCCCTATTATGTTAGATGGAGAATTAAGTAGCAATTAAGCCTAGTCTTTATTTAAAGTCGAGACAAGTCCAAAATAATAACGATTAATAAGCCAATCGAATTGATTCGAATTCCAAACTCCTGGCCTTTTCCTGGGTCTATATTTAGTTGCATGATATAATTCAGATTATGATTTTTCTTAAATGTAGATCTATATCCTATAGAATTCATAAATTACACAATAAGTATCATTTTATTCATTTTATTTAGCTCGAAAGTAAAAAGGAGGATATTTACAAAACGGGTGAAAGTAAAAGGGGATATTTACAAAACGGGTGAAAGTAAAAGGGGATATTTAAAACGGGTGAAAGTAAAAGGGGATATTTACAAAACGGGTGAAAGTAAAAGGGGATATTTACAAAACGGGTGAAAGTAAAAGGGGGATATTTAAAACGGGTGAAAGTAAAAGGGATATTTACAAAACGGGTGAAAGTAAAAGGGGATATTTACAAAACGGTGAAAGTAAAAAGGGGATATTTACAAAACGGGTGAAAGTAAAAAGGGGATATTTACAAAACGGGTGAAAGTAAAAGGGGATATTTACAAAACGGGTGAAAGTAAAGGGGATATTTACAAAACGGTGAAAGTAAAAAGGGGATATTTACAAAACGGGTGAAAGTAAAAGGGGATATTTACAAAACGGGTGAAAGTAAAAGGGGATATTTACAAAACGGGTGAAAGTAAAAGGGGATATTTACAAAACGGGTGAAAGTAAAAAGGGGATATTTACAAAACGGGTGAAAGTAGTAAAGGGGGATATTTACAAAACGGGTGAAAGTAAAAGGGGATATTTACAAAACGGGTGAAAGTAAAAAGGGGATATTTACAAAACGGGTGAAAGTAAAAGGGGATATTTACAAAACGGGTGAAAGTAAAAGGGGATATTTACAAAACGGGTGAAAGTAAAAAGGGGGAAATTTAAAACGGGGAATTATTTGTTAAAAGGGGAACTATTTACAAAATGGGTAAAAATAAAAGGGGGAACTATTTACAAAAAGGGGAACTATTTGCAAACAGGGGAAATTAAAAGGGGAATTATTTGTAAAAGGTGGGGGGGTAAGTAAAAATCGGGGAATTAATAATAAAAGGGGGCATTTGGCGGAGATCAGACACCGTACGTTTATTTAATTTGCTGAGTTAATCCATACATCATTCAATGTAATCCTATCATCGAGTTTCGCGCCGCCGGTGTAGCAGGGCTAAAACTAGGGTAGCTTCGGCGACGGCCAAATGTGGTAGGGTATAGTAAAGCTTAGCCAAAATTAATCTTATAGATTTGAATTGTAAATTTTAAAGACTTGATTTTAAATTTTAAAGATTTAATTTTAAATCTGTAAGATTTAATTTTAAATCTAAAATTAGATTGCTCCCTATTCACAATCCTTTAGGATTTATTTAAAATCCTTGAAATTTAGAGTGTAGGCCTACACACACCAATTACAGGTTACAATTTATACAAGTTGTGCATAGGCCTACTTGTATCATGAAAATGATTATTTAGCACATAGCGATAATACCATAATAATAGGCCTACTCACCATTAAACATGTTAAACATCATGTTCCATCAGCGCTGATGATCAGATCAGTGGTTAATTCTTGGTATAACATTCTGGAACGTAACCCAATGTGTTGTACCAGACGACCATACATCACTCATTAGGCAAACAAGTTCCATGGATACCAGTCTGGATATTGATTCGATCTACAATAAGCTACAATACATTGTTTACCAGGGTACTCTCACTGCGTTATTTAAATATTTAATTATGGTAATGACCCTGGTATTTAATATGCAAATGGGTATTCATTATGTACATTGAAAGTATCATTTTACTGAACTTAATTTCTCTATAAATAAAATTCAATAAAACATGAAACCAGGGCTCTTTATACTGGAACACCTTGGGGTTTTTTGTTCAGAAAATCTCATCATACAATTCCAGAATGTTATTATTATTATTTACTTTCTTTATTCTTTCTTTTCTGGCCAATTTCTGGAATTCCAGAAAATTCATGAAGACTGGCATCTCTGAAAATTAAAAAACACAGCCTGCTCCACTGCAAATGCTCATCTTTATAGTGCCCATCTACAAGCAGATGGTTTAATCTTCCATTATTTGAAACCATTTTGGTTTTGGTTCTCATTAAGGGGTGGAGTATGAACGTTTGGACAATATTTATTGTGGGACATTAGAGCACATCAGACATATCGAATTGCATTCTAAATACGAAGAATGTCCTTCTGATATCAAATAATTTTGATATTTTGAAATTCGCAATGTAATACACATTTTATGGCAAATGATTACAAATTGATATTTTTGATATTTAACAGTACTCGAAGTAAACTTTATAAATCTGATGATTTATACTTAAAGGGTATGTAGGTGGGATGAAAAGCCGACGATCAATTGAAAATGTTTACCTTTCATATTGAAGATATGGATTTTTTTTCCCAAAACACCAAAAAAAAATAGGTTTTTGGAAAAAAATCTTCAATATGAAAGGTCAAAATTTTCAATTGATCGTCGGCTTTTCCTCGCAGCTATATACACTTTAAGAATATGTCATTAGATTTATAAAATTTACTTGGAGGATTGTTGTATATAAAAAAATGTGAAAAATATCAAATTTTAATAATTTGTCATAAAATTTGTATTATATCGTGAATTTCAAAAATGAAAATTATTTGATATCAGAAAGACATTCTTCGTATTCAGAATGCAATTCGATATGTCTGATGTGCTCTCATGTCCCACAAAAAATACTGTCGAAATGCTCATTCCAGATCCCTAAACACATCAGAAAAACATCAAAAGCCACTTGTGCACTTTAATAATAATAATTGAAAATTAGGCAACACAAATAGGAACAGAGCAACATATCTACAAAACTCAACTTGTACATAGTAAAACGTGTGTTTTATTTGGAATCAACAAGAAACTTTTCAAAATTAACTTATAACAATAAAATTGTTTAGCACTGAACATTTTTGTCACAAACAATTAAGTGTACAGTTTCTTTTATAACATAAAGTTATCAATAAACAGAAATGGAAGCTTTTGTGAACTGCTATACAGTATAGAGAGGTGACCGTATTTGCCTGAAAGGGTTCGGGTTGGGGCTTCCGACAAATATGGTCATCATCCAGGCCTGTACGCAGGATTTCATTTGGGGTGTTGATTTTGAAAAAGTGGACTTTTTTTCCAAGGGGGGGGCAATTTTGTGAAAAGTGGACTTTCTTCCCAAAATTTGGACTGTTTTTGTCCAAAAAAGAGTAAAAAAACTGATTTTTTTTTTATCGCTACGCTCGCAAATTCTGAAATTTTGGGACTTTTTGTATACTTTTCCAAATTTGCGTACGGGCCTGTCATCATCAGTCTCAATAATAAGACACTAGTATATGATATGATATATAATTTATACATAAAATTTACATATTGTCAAAATCATAAGGTGTCAAAGGTTGCCAAAGGTCATAAAAAAATATTGGGCTATTCCATTTGAAATCCATACACCATATGGAAGGCAAGCCCTCAATCAGATTCCAAAATTTTCTGGAAAAATTCAAAAATTTCAGAATTGTAAATTATCATGACCATATTTGGAATCAGCATGAAAAATGCATTAAAATGAGTACAAACAGTGGTTCTTAAGATAGCTCTTAATATTTTGGGAAAATATCCCAAAACTTAATGTTGAAGCCTATGGCTAGCATGCAAAGCATTAGCCCAATGCCAGGTACAGAAAATTAAGATTAGTCTCTCTTGATGAGAAAGCAAAGTTTCTAGGTTATTCATTGTAGAGGCTAATTATTACATTAGTAAATATTCTAAATGTGCAAAGAAAATGACAATAGAATTACGTTTGTTTGGCTTACAATTGGGAAATAATGAGGATAGGATTAGCAACCGGGGGCCCCGCCCCCCCAATAATTTTGGGGGGGGGGATGGAATACCTTTCAGCCCTCAGCCCCCCCCCCCCCCCCAATAATCCTAGGTGAAGTTAAAAAATTGTGATCAAATAGAGGGAAAATGGGTGTTTGTGACCTATATTTTGCAAAATTTTCTGACTCTGGGGGGGGGGTGGCACCCTCAGGCTGGCCCCAAATGTTTGTTAAAAATCTTCCTAAGCCAATGCCATGTATTGATATAGAATAGCGTGCATGTAGTTTGACGCAGCTAAGATCTAGCTAATTCCATTTGCAAAACAATTGAAATGAAAGACTTTTTGTTACATCTTCCACAAGGGCATGGCATATTTTGAATGGAAAAGCTATTCTACTGCATTTTTGTTTACCCTGCAAAATTATGATACTGAAGTCGAGTTGCACTGGGTCGTCATTAAAAGTAGACTTCTGAACAGGCCCATACGCAGGATTTGATTTGGGGGGTGCTGATTTTGAAAAAGTGGACTTTTTTTCAAAGGGGGGGGGGCGATTATGAGAAAAGTGGACTTATCCCCCAAAATTTGGACCTTTTTGACCAAAAACTTTTGCAAATTTGGGAGGTGCACCCCCTCCCGAGCACGGGCCTGCTTCTGAAGTCAAAGAATGACAACCCTGTTTATGCATAAATTAAAGAGGAAGCCCCGCCAGATAACAACGCAGGTTTGGTTCACCACCGAAGAACTGCTATGGTGGGGCTTCCTCTTTTATAAAGTCAAATTCAAGTTTGACTAAAGTCCACTTCAGGCTGTGCAAACAGGTCCTTTGTTCCTACACTGAATTTAATATTTCATAGCCTAAAATGTTTATGTTTGTACCAGGAATATATTTTAGGATTAATGATTTGTATTTATTTATCTTATTCATTTTAAATTCACATTTTGTTGCCCTGTTTTACTGTGATAAGTTTTGATTTATCATGCTATGTATTTTATATTTAGAAATACATATACAAATCAAATAAAGTCTTGCAAATTGCAGACAGAAAGCTGAGCTATTTAGAGAACAAAGAATTATTCAATAAATCAAACTGTAACTTGAAAAATAACTGTAAAATATAATTTTACTAATCTAAATTCAAGGTTTCAAGGTAAAAAAACCAGAAATTTATAGTTGAGATAAAAAGCACACTACTGTAAACAATTAATTTATATGTACAGTGGAAATTTATCATCACAAAAATTAACAACAAAATTCTTGACAACACATAGTATTTCGTAAGCCCAGAAAAGTTGTTTCTTGATTAACTCTCCTGGTAAGACCCATGCATATACCAATTATATAAATTATAAAATCATAACACAAATTCCTGCTAACACAACCTGAAATTGTATGGAAGCCCCTATCAAGTTCATGTTCATGAGGTTCCATTGTAAATGCCTGTTAAGGAGCCAGCGGCGGCGCCACAGGGGGGGGCAAGGGGGGCGGCCGCCCCCCCTATTATTTGCAAAAAAAGAGGTAAAAGGGAGGAAAAAGAGAAGAGAGAGGAGAGAGAAAAAGGGAAGGGGAGAGAAAGAGAGGAGGGGAAAGAAGAAGAAAAGGAGCCATTGCCATGGTTAGCATGGTTAGGCGAAGGGGAAGCCCCACCCCCTTCGGACATCTTGCCCCCTGTGGAATGCTGACCGACTCGGTTTTAAAGTTGTTGGTTTTTGTATTTTGGGCCGATTTTCCGCACATTTTCCCCCATGAAAGTCACCGGGCCTCTCCTGCCTTTTCTCCCAACTTCTTTGGAAAAATCCTGGCTACATCACTGTCCTGGCGCGGCAACATACGCAAGTCTGTGTCATGCCAGCAATTTAATCATTATAAAGTTTACTTTCAGTCTGATATCTGTAACACACAATTTTTACTTTTATCACATTGTTTGTATATATGCTACCTCTCTCAGAAATAGTATAGTATCAAAATTATTTAGCAATAATAAGCAATTGGCTTCATTTAATACGGTTAGGGGCATAGCCAGGATTTATGGGGACTGATTTTGAAAAAAGTGGACATGTTTTGGACCTTTTCCTAAAATTGTGGACTCTTTTGACCAAGAAAGCATAAAGAATCTAACGCTAATGGGCAAAATTGTTGACTTTTTTGACATTCACATTTTGTTGCCCTGTTTTACTGTGATAAGTTTTGATTTATCATGCTATGTATTTTATATTTAGAAATATACAAATCAAATAAAGTCTTGCAAATTGCAGAGAAAGCTACCAAAGGTGAGCTATTTAGAGAACAAAGAATTATTCAATAAATCAAACTGTAACTTGAAAAATAACTGTAAAATATAATTTTACTAATCTAAATTCAAGGTTTCAAAGTAAAAAAAACCCAGCAATTTTATAATAAAGATAAAAAGCACACTACTGTAAACAACTGATTTATATGTACAGTGGAAATCTATCATCACAAAAATTAACACAAAATTCCTGACAACACATAGTGTTTCGTAAGCCCAGAAAAGTTGTTTCTTGATTAACTCTCCTGGTAAGACCCATGCATAAAACAATTATATAAATTATAAAATTATAACACAAATTCTAACACAACCTGAAATGAAAGGAAGCCCTTATCAAGTTCATGTTCATGAGGTTCCATTGTAAATGCCTGTTAAGGAGCCAGCGGCGGCGCCACAGGGGGGGGGGGGGCAAGGGGGCAGCCGCCCCCCCCCCTATTATTTGCAAAAAAAGAGGTAAAGGGAGGAAAAAGAGAAGAGAGAGGAGAGAGAAAAAGGGAAGGGGAGAGAAAGAGAGGAGGGGAAAGAAGAAGAAAAGGAGCCATTGCCATGGTTAGCATGGTTAGGCGAAGGGGGAAGCCCCACCCCCTTCGGACATCTTGCCCCCTGTGGAATGCTGACCGACGCGGTTTTAAAGTTGTTGGTTTTTTGTATTTTGGGCCGATTTTCCCACATTTTCCCCCATGAAAGTCACCGGGCCTCTCCTGCCTTTTCTCCCAAAAAAAAAAAAAAAATCCTGGCTACATCACTGTCCTGGCTGACAACATCATGCAAGTCTGTGTCATGCCAGCAATTTAATCATTATAAAGTTTACTTTCAGTCTGATATCTGTAACACACAATTTTTACTTTTATCACATTGTTTGTATATATGCTACCTCTCTCAGAAATAGTATCAAAATTATTTAGCAATAATAAGCAATTGGCTTCATTTAATACGGTTAGGGGCATAGCCAGGATTTATGGGGGCTGATTTTGAAAAAGTGGACATGTTTTGGACCTTTTCCTAAAATTGTGGACTCTTTTGACCAAGAAAGCATAAAGAATCTAACGCTAATGGGCAAAATTGTTGACTTTTTTGACCGAAAAAGCATACTACTGTTTTTTCCCGCTCACTACGCTACGCATAAATTAAACCGTTTTGGCTTTTCGATGATTGGGGAGCGACCACCCGCCCACGCCCCTGATAACGGCTTTCATTTAAAAATATTTTCCGACTTCCAGACACCACTATTCATATCATTTTTATCGTGCCTAGGCCTATTCATTGCGTAATTAATATAAGGCATCTCATATACAATGCAACTTTAAAACATACACCGCGTTGCGACTTAAACTTTGCATATTAATTAACCGGGACTT
This sequence comes from Amphiura filiformis, assembly GCF_039555335.1. Lineage (NCBI taxonomy): Eukaryota > Metazoa > Echinodermata > Ophiuroidea > Amphilepidida > Amphiuridae > Amphiura > Amphiura filiformis. Next base: position 16,699,311 of record NC_092647.1, on the reverse strand, counting down.
TGCAAATACGCCCCGGTCCCCGCAATCCGTGCATCCGCGGGTATTCATGCTCGTCGAAAATTTCGCGAAATAAGGGGTGTATTCAGATGAAGAAACGCGATTCGCGAAACACACAAAAAAAAGGGGTGTTTTTTTTCAAACCACGTGTACGCGAAATTGAAAAAAAAAGGGTATTTCCATCGCGCATCGAGCAGCCGACGCGTTTCTGCCAGAAAAGAGTATATTAGAAATATCATTCGCGTTTTAGCGAAAATAGGGGTATTGTCGAAGGGCAAATAATTGCGAAATCGCTAAAAAAGGGTGTTTTTCCCTAAAAACTTCGCGAAATGAGATGCAAAAGGGGGTGTTTTTAAAGTTCACCGACAAGCATGAATACCCGCGGATGCACGGAGTGCGGGGACCGGGAAATACGCTCAAAGAATCAGTTGTACTTAATGCCCGATCATTTGTATATACAGGCCTAAGGATGACATGAGAGAAGAAAAAATTTGAAAGGAATGGGGGTAAACACGGTCAAAAGAAAGAAATATTATTTCAACAAAGGTGAAATTGGACTGGGAAAGCATGGGAAAAAGTAAGACTCCAAAATTGGACGTATAGGCCTAATTGAGTAGGTCCATGCCTAAAACCTGCGGTCCGCAAGTCGGGCCCGTTAATGAAATCCATAAAAATATGCGGTTGGAAAATAAATAAATAACCAATAAAAGGGTGAAAATGGTGCATCAAATGGCTTCATTTGTACTCTCATTTTGAAAAATTTTCCAAATTCAGACACCCCCTTGGTCGCAAGCGCGACGGCCGGCGCTGTCACGCCGCATGGATATTCTTCAACATTTTGAAATTGCATCGCCCCCCTATCAAAATACCCTGGCGCCGCCCCTGTAAGGAGCTACTATTACTGTTTCATGCTTGTTTCAGGGGCGTGATTCAAAGCTTGTGAAATATCCAGAAAATATTTAAAAAATCCAGAAAAACGGTGTAAAATTGGGCAAAAATACCCTAAAACAGGCTGAAAATCAATAATATTGCGTAAATTTTAGCCACAAAAAATCTGGAAAATCAAGACAAATCACACCCTGTTGTTTTTACTAGAGCAGCCCACATATCAATACCATGTATCTTCTTCTTGTGCGTTTTCAGACTTACATTGTGTGTGTATGCTTCCTGGCATACATCGCACACATATGGTTTGTCTCCAGAATGAAGTCTTCTGTGTGTGACCATGTTGGATTTTCTAGCAAACCCTTTACCACAATCAGGACATTGCCATGGTTTTACCGTCATATGTATGGGACGGTGACTTAGAAGGTATGTTGACTTGCGAAAAGCTTTTCCACATATTTCACACTGCCAATTCTTCTCCTTTTTATGTTGAGTCTTACGTTTCTCAGCATCTGCTACACTCCTGAATGCACTATGACATGCTTTACACCTGATTGCAGCACTGGGTCTATAATTCTTGTGTTCTGTTGTGTACCTGTAAGACTTGAATTGTACTCCACATTCAGAACAAATTGAATCTACTAGAGTCTTCTGATGATTCCTCAGGTGTACCCCAATACGTTGCTCTGGTATATACTCCTCACAAGTGGAACATAACCTCATCTTGATTGTCAAAGCAGATACCTCAAAGTCTCCAAAAGCATCACAAGCATCGATGTTGCCCATCATTTTTTGCTTGACAACTTTATCTTTATGTTTCTTTGGTATGACAGTTTGCTGGTCACCATGTGACTTTATTATATGCTCCTTCATATCAGCCGGGTGGTGCATTTCTTTACAGAGGCGACATTTCAAGTGCAACGGCAGCATGAGACCTTTAGCATATGCATTCTGGGTCGTACCGGTGGTCTCACTCTGTGCAGGGGAGGACTTCTTGCTATCTTTCTTCAATCTCCTTTTCTTTATCTTATTTGCTTGTGATTCTTTTCTGCTTGAATTTTGCTGCTCCGAAATATTTCTGTAAAGTTAATGAAAGAAAAGGTTTATCACAACATATGGAAAGGTTTCTACACAAAAACGATTCTCTTATAAACCATCATGCACACAGTTTCCACATTTTCCTCCAAGATCTTCCAAGCAGAGAACAACAAGCAGTGAATGTCTCCACTACAGTCTTTGATTACACTACACGGTTGAGACCATAGCAATGTGAGAGCTGTGGAGCTTCTAGCTGAAAAATGGGCTTCTTTGATTGGTTGTTGTTGAAACCTCAAGTGTTCCCTTCATCCAATCAGAATTTTTTAAATATCAAACGAAAGCTAACACTTCCCCCTAAAAACACTTTTAGACACTAGGTCACATTACAATCCAGTGAACAACTATTATGATATTTAGTCATACTTTAGGAGCTTGCAGACCTATTGTACTCTGTTGCCAGGGACGTATGAAGGCATTCGAATATCTATGTTAAATGACATAATTGGTTTTGATATTTAAATAGATGGGCGGACCCCAACGGTCACGATTTGCTTCGATGAACTCACTGATTCTTACTATTTATGTAAGTGGATGGCCTTCCACTGTACAGGTTGAGTGAACATGAAAAGCCAGCTTCGTAGTAACCAAAATGATGTGACAGGAAACGGCCTTGGCAAAAGCACGACTATAATGTGCGGACATTTGAGCAAGATAGTTACGTCTTAGAATGTAATGAACAGATAACGCAATTCAAGGCGAATGTGGTAAATCTGTTGCAAACTACCTATCCAAGCACATTTTTTGACCAAAATGTAGGTTTTAAAAGTCAAAACCTCAAGTGTTCCTTACAATATTTGTCAAATTTTATGTCATTAAAGGGGCATTTCGTGATCCACAGCCTCATCCCCCCACTTTTCTCAAAAAAAGTTGAGATTTTTATATCACTGGAAACCTCTGGCTACATAATGTTTATGTACAAAATATTTCTTGCAGATTAATTTGTTTTGCAAAGATATCGTGAAATTTGAATTTCGTTCTGGTGCACCAGAACGAAATTACAACGCATTGTCTATGGAGCAGTGTAATACACATAATCATGCATAACTCGCAAACGCATAAAATCGGAATCAACTGAAATTTTTGGAATAGGCTTTTTTCGTGGATATGTACTGAAAAATGTCATAAAAAGAGGATGCTAGGATCACGAAATACTCCTTTAAGTGAAAAAGCACACTTATATTGTCCATACACTAGAGTCACTAGAATGAACAATGGCCAATTCTCTTTAAATTGCAACTCTTGTGCAAAAGGTTACTATTTTCGCCTGTTTTGTCATACTTGGGGCTCGTGCATTAGACACATCAATATCAGCGTATGTGCATTATTTGGTCTAATTTCTCTCCCAATAAGTAATACTCGTTCATCATTCATTAACCCCATGAGAACTACCTGCCGATTGGCCAATAAGAAGTTTTCATTATCAATTGGACCAATCAGCAACATTGTGAAAATAATTTCACAGCACAAACAAAATTGGGGTGAATTATTTTGCAAAGCTCCAAACTGATTGGTGATTAAAGTGACAATATCACATAATTGACCAATCAGAGGCAATGTTAGATCGGCAGGTAGTGCTCAGTGGGTTAACCTATAATCGTCTGCTCCAGTTGAAATCCATACACCCCTATGGAAGACTTGAGCTGAATCTCCCACACAGGGGGTGTAGATTCAGTTCAAATGGGGTTACCTGAATGGGTGAATCCATATTTGAAATCTACACCCTCTGTGTGGGAGATTAATGTCATGTGCTCCATAGAGGGTGTATGGATTTCAACTAGAATAGCCACATACTTGCCTGTCACAAAAAGTGGACCATTTTGCCACATTCCATCTCTTTGCACTTTGGTTAGAGAATAAACAATAGGAATTTTGTGTGATAGATGACAGGCAGGTCCAATATATTTGGCTAAAATTCCGGACAGTTGTTATTAATATCATTTTATATTTTTTATAGCAAAATTAAAATTTGACACAAAATCATATATCATATGGCTTTAAAAACTATAATAGTTTACAAACAAGTGTGTCATGGTGTCAAGCTGTTTCATCTGACATAATTTAATATTAACCAATTAAAAGTTATAATACTTACAGGGTTTTTAGCACCTTATTTTTCTTCTTGAACCAGCCTTTTTGTCTTTGAGGTGACTAAAAGAAAAGAATCAAATGCAATAAATACTTAAAAGAAGACAGACAGACCCAGATTTTGCATTTGGACATATTTTATGAAATATTTCATATTTGTATAAGTCCATATCAAGAACGACGAACTTGTCGACTGCTACATGTCTCTTTTCACATAATAGCTAGGAATAAATACCTGACTCATGATCTCCCAAGTGGAGGTCACTTTAAATCAAGTCACATAGTCAAGGAATGTTCTCTGTATTCCTAACCCATGTGACTTGGGATGATTTGAAGTGACCTCCACTTTGGAGATGAGTCTGGTATGTATTCCTAGCTATTATGGGAAATGAGACACATGTAGCAGCCGACAAGTGCATCGTTTTGATATGGATGTACACATTTTCATGTTTTCAAAGGATCATACATCAGGTATGGGACTACACATTTATGAAAAAGTCTGGAAGAGCGCGTAAAATTGGACAAAAACACCTGAAAATGGTCTGAAAATAAATAAAACTGCGGGAATTTTGACATCAAAAAAGACTGGTTCCAGAGTTTTGACTGGAAATTATCATGCCTGATACATAGTCTCTTTCAAAAAAAACCTGGACACTACTGGTCATCTAACAATATTTCTGACAAAGGGAGTGTGAATTTCATATGGGGTTACCTGAATGGGTAGGTCCATTTAAAATTCACACTCCCTGTGTGAGAGATTGAGATCAAGTTTTCTACAGGGGTATATGGATTTCAACTGGAATAGCACAGTATGTGCACTTTTACAGTACTTACATGATCTTCATCTGACGAGTCTGAGCTGTGTGAATCATCGTCTTCCAATGAGGGGTCATAATCTTTGTCTTGCTTATCAACGACCATTTGATGAGATGTTTCAAGTTGCAGCTCGTCATCTTCAAATTCTGATGTTTCCTCTTGTTTAATGTCCTGCGTGCTAGCCATAGGCTTCAACATAAAAAGTCCAAGTTATGAGATAATTTCTCAAAATATCAAAGAGCTATTTATTATAAGAACCGCTGAACCAATACTAGGCTTCATTAGGCGGAAGAACCGTATTTAGTATAAGCTTTGGACATTTAATTATGTTCTTTATTTTCCACCTGACTTACCTGGGTGAAAAATAAAGAAAATAATTAAATATCCAAAGCTAACGCTAAATATGGCGCCTCCGCCTAAGGGGCTGTGCAATAATTATGAGCCCCTCAGGGGTAAAATTTATAAATAATTGCATATTTAAGCATTTCTGTGCTGTTTTCCTTTTTAGAGTGTTTTATTTAAGGCTAGGCATCCCATGGATGTGTGCCAAAAATAAAATCGGTTGCCCCCCCCACTCGGCTTGCCAAAAATTGCTTCCCTCCCCTCTTTCGGCTCGCCAAAAATTTCTTGCCCCCCCTCCCATCAGAGTTCATAATTATTACACAGCCCCCCATCAATTTAAAATTAATTCTTTCACATGCATGAAAACTGGTCTTGAAAAAAACACACACTGAAAACCATATTTTTTTACCATTTTCTGGGAATTTGATTAGGCTGAAAAACAGTCAAAATAAAAACAAACAAAAAATGCTGAAATCAGCTAAAACACCAATAATTCTTATGCCTACTTTTAATATACTTATCATTATGTATCAATGCAATTAAACAATAATCTAAATTACTGCCTCGATGAAATCATATACATGTATATGAGCATAATTATCAAAACAAAGAAAGAAATATGAAAAATTTAACATTTTGACTCGGCCCCTCCAATGCTGCAGAGTCAATTGTGTCCATGCACTTCAAACCTTTGTTGATGTACATGTGAAAAAAGAGTCACCTACCTCCCGATAGCCAATTACTTCGTCTTCTAATGTAGCCTCCTCAAAGTCTTGTTTCACTTGAACCTCCTCAGTTGCTGAGTCAGTTTCATCTTCAGATGTGTTCACTTCAAAGTCTTGTTTTACCTCTTTAATTGTAGTTTCTGTTGCATCTGCAGTTTTGTCCTTGTTGTTTCTGGTATGTGCTTCAGCATAAAAAAGAAAAAGAGAAAAAAATTTCATCGGCACTAGGGTTGTTGTCGAGTAGAATTTTCATAGTCGACAATAATCAAATCTCTAGATCCAACGACGGCAAGTTATTAAGTTTTGGTGCATTTTAAAAACTTATGAAAATGCAATCAAAATTAGACAATATCCTTAGATGAAGATTCTTATTCTCAGATGTTTATACAGTCATTTAATTTCAATGCCCAAAACGTAGGATGTACTATCATGTACTATATTGTAGAATATGTACCCCGGTATATTGTAAATAAAAAAAAACATGATCCTGCCTGCTAAGTGCTACTAAATTTTACTCAAAACTGAAATGATAATTCTGTAAGTATTTTAAAACAGAACACCCTCATGCATTTAGTATCAGTTCGGGGGCACTCGTAATAACCGGACGTCTCTGATTTCAAAGACGGGTCAGTGATTTCACATACGGGGTCTGTGATATCACATACGCCGAGCTTTGTTGACAACTCATTTCGATGCAGCACATCGAACGAAGCTGAGTGTATTACAATAAGCTTTCCTATGTTTAGCAAATATCTACCTGTGCAAAAATTATATCTATCTGTGCAAATTCTGACAAATGGTCCCAGAACACACTTAGATTGCAATGGCTAAAATCAAATGTTTTGAAGTAAAAAAAAAATCCCAATTTTACTATCCAATTCATGAATTGGATAGTAAAATTAGCAGGCACTAAACATGCTCAACTTGGGCTAGCTACAACCCTGATAAAGCCTATACACAAAATTATTCCCACTGCGCTGGCATGTTCATCAAAATTACTTACATTGTTTGCGACTGGGTTTTGAAACTAGGGAGTATGTGATTTATGAGACATCTCTGAAATATGATACTGTTATGTGACATGACGCTTCAAGAGTATTTGATATCAGAGATGTCTTTGAATTAGCAGTGCCCCTGAACTGGTATAGGACTGTTATCATGATAGTGAGATGATTAAATTAGTCAGACAGAACACCATTTTCATGTGTATGAGCACCATGGAAAAAAGAGATCCGTTCTTCTCTGAAAGCTAATACCTGGAGCACCTGTATTCTCTATTTTTGTGAATGTTGCATTCCATACACCAAGGTCTTCTTCCATTCCTGCACCACGCAAAGTATCATGCATGAAGGTTTGGTCAACTTCAGGTAAAATTCTATAAATGAAAAAGGTTTAAAATTCGGTTAAAATTAAAGTATGTGATTGGGGCTCGAGCAAACTGGCATATGAAAATATTGAGAGAGAAAAAATCAGGACTCAGCGGGGATTGAACCCCGGTCGCTGGATTACCGGTCCAGAGCTTTACCACTGTACAACCTGAGTTCACAGTCGGTACTCGGGCAATCTCAACTTAAGTCCCCATGATAACTCTCTCATTGTGTCTCAAGCGGCCAATTATATATTAAATAATGAAGAAGGAGGTGGCCTATATGCTTCACCCTGGCAGGGCGTAAGACAATGCGAAACACAAATTAATATATGCGAGGATCGGAAATAAACGATGCAAGCCCGATTGGGGCTCGAGCAAACTGGCATATGAAAATATTGAGAGAGAAAAATCAGGACTCAGCTGGGATTGAACTCCGGTCACTGGATTACCGGTCCAGAGCTTTACCACTGTACAACCTGAGTTCACAGTCGGTACTCGGGCAATCTCAACTTAAGTCCCCATGATAACTCTCTCATTGTGTCTCAAGCGGCCAATTATATATTAAATAATGAAGAAGGAGGTGGCCTATATGCTTCACCCTGGCAGGCGTAAGACAATGCGAAACACAAATTAATATATGCGAGGATCGGAAATAAGCGATGCAAGCCGAGAAATTATAATTTAAATGGCGTGATTGGGGCTCGAGCAAACTGGCATATGAAAATATTGAGAGAGAAAAAATCAGTTGTACGTGGTAAAGCTCTGGACCGGTAATCCAGCGACCGGGGTTCACTTCCCGCTGAGTCCTGATTTTTTCTCTCTCAATATTTTCATATGCCAGTTTGCTCGAGCCCCAATCACGCCATTTAAATTATAATTTCTCGGCTTGCATCGCTTATTTCCGATCCTCGATATATTAATTTGTGTTTCGCATTGTCTTACGCCCTGCCAGGGTGAAGCATATAGGCCACCTCCTTCTTCATTATTTAAAATTAAAGTACAACGTCATAGAATGGCAAATCAGTGTAAGGAATGGTTGAGAATTTAATCATTTTCATTTGACATCAGAAAATGTGTTTCACACTCACAGAGTCTATGGGCTATTCCAGTTGAAATCCACACATATGAAAGACATGTAGATTTCAAATGGCCCATTCAGGTAGCCCCATTTGCAATTCACAATCACCATGCTCACTTTGTGGTCATGTCTTCCATAGTGGGTGTATGGATGGATTTCAACTAAATAATTTCAATAGTATAAAAGTTTATACCATCATGTAGAAGGGCTCACACTTTCACAGTAAGGGGCTTTCGGTGAGCATGGTGAGAGCAAAATGTAAAAAATATGGGGTCATTGGGTGAGAGCATGATTTTGGGCATTCGGTGAGAGCAAAATGTAAAAAATATGGGGTTATTGGGTGAGAACATGACCTTTTTTAAAATGCAACCTTTGACCAAAACTGGCAAATTTGGGCCAAAATGGTTTCAAAATAAAAAAAATATCATGGTGGTCTGACAGTATCCCACAGGGCCAGGGGCAGAGGAGAATGCTGCACAGAGATCTCGACAGCTTTTCTCCTTGCCCCTTGGATTATGCCACTACTCCATCGCACCAAAATAAAAATTGTTGCAATGGTCCACATGATATGGGGAATTGGGACATTTTTTCCAGGAGCACATTATCATTGGGTTCTACTGCCTCAACAGAGTTGATCACAACATGAATTTCTTTCTAAGGTTAGAATCTTTTAATGAGGCCACCAGATCATTACACCTCTATACGCTGGCGAAGTTACGTAATAATCGGATTAACTACCATAGCAATAGGTGAAAACAATTTTTGAATATACCGCGCTGCACTGATACATTCACGCGATACCTCTTCATTAAACCATATCATGCTGATTACTTGCACCTGTAAGATTAGTATCTTTGAAAAGAACAGTATTGTATTCAATCTATGATTGCTGACATACACAGGTGATGAGTGTAACCTGCTTGTAGTGCAGCGATATGTTCAAAATTGTTTTCACCTATTGCTATGGTAATTAATCCGATTAATTACGTAACTTCACCAGCGTATGGTCATCATAGCTATAGATCAATGAGTTTATTGAGTTGTATAAGTGGTATTTAGTTCCAGGAAGTGAGTTTTGCTTGAGGCATGTGTTTAAATGTTGATAGCTCCGACAGGAGTATCATTTATTACCGTTGAGCTGGTTGAAAAAGGATGCAAAAAATGGTTAATTCTGCAAAGGCAGTGGAACCTAATGTTTCTTCAAAGTTTACCTTAACCACCTGATCTAACATTCTCTCTGATTGGTCAACTACATGATATCTTCATTTTAATCACCAATCAGAATGGAGCTTGGCAAATAATTCACCCCTATATTTTTGTGTGGTGAAATTATTCTAACAACGTTGCTGATTGGTCCAATTGATAATGAAAACTTCTTTTTGGCCAATCGGCAGGTAGTTCTCATGGGGTTAAAGAACCAAATACAGCATGTTTTTCCTGTGAATTCAAGGTGCAGTCAGTAGGTTTATTGTCAGAATAACTATGTTCCTTTTCAAGACGGCAAGCTGAACTGTCAGTCAAAATCAAAGATCTTTTAGTAAAGCAAGATGAGAGTTAGTGTACATGTTCACATAACCTCCTTCAACTTATTTGCATAGAATTGGATACCAGGATCGTATTCTGATTCGTTGAACTTCGAATTAGCATACTTTTGGATACCTCCATATTTGGGTTTACCTAATTAATTATTAATGACAATTACATTGTTTACACCATGACGTCATTATTAGAGCTTGTCACTCGTCCGATTCAAAACACGAAAAGCATAAATTTGCACTTTTCTTTCCATTTAAAACGTTATATCATGACATACCACATAGCGGAGGAGTTAGTTTTTTATTTAAGGAAAATATTCTTGGCGATGACCCCATGTTGACAATGGCTAAATATGTTGCATTAGTTCTGGAAAGGGTCCGTCGACGGTCCGCCATTTTTTCCTTCAGATTTCGAAGTCATTTAGTAGACTTGCTTACCAGTCGTTTTCATTATCCTAACTACAGTTTGCACCTTGAAAAGTGAACTTGACGCACGTGATGCGAAAAATTCTTGCCGTACCTTTTTTGATTCATTTTTCAGCCGGGACGGTTACGTTTGCGGCCACACATCGGTATAGGGATAACCGGTTCTTGTGTATATTAGAATTCTGTTGTCAAAACCTACCTGTTCTCCTTGTTTGCGTCTTCTTCTTTGAATCCCATTCGCATTGCTGCTGCAGCCATCATGTCAGTCGCATGATGAAACGGAGACCACTCCCATGGTTTGGTTTTACTGAAGATGCCTTGTGACTGTGAGCAAGAGGGGTCTGCCCTGAAAATCATAAAGATATTTCACAGAGTAAAGTCGGATTCAGACACTACATCGCAACATGCTTTTTTGCACCAAAGCATCGCACAATGAAATTTAAGGGGCTGTGCAATAATTATGAGCCCCCTAGGTAAAATTTTCAAATGGCCTGCCAAAAATTGTTTGCCTCCCTCTCTGCCTGCCAAAAATTGCTTGCACCCCCCAGCCTGCCAAAATATCTTCACCCTCCTTTGCATAGTAATTTTTGGGATCGTAATTAGCAAACCTTATATGGTCTAGATAAATGTTTGGAGCAGAATAAGCAGGAAAATTTGCATATTTTTAAATATAGATATGCAAATTTTTAAATTTAAAAGCGTTTCAGTATCGGTTCCTATAGCCTTTTTAGTGCATTCATATATTCATGACTAAACGGTTGTTCATACATACTCGCTATATAACAGCATGCGTGATTGGTCGATAGGCGGGCATAAACAACGTTTATGCCCGGCGTTCGATCATAAATAAGCGGCGAGAACTGATGGACGCTTCGCGAGTAGGATATTACGCGTCTATGTTCGCGAGCTATTTACATAAAGCGCGAGTGATGTACGCGATGTTCAGCTGGCGTCCCAAGCACGATGGACTGAGCAAGAAAACGTTTTCTTACAATTAGGAAAAAAAAAAAAAGATGTTTGCTTGCCCTCAACCGACCGACCCTAATTTTGGAAATTGGAAAAAAGGTGTTTTTTTCTATTTACTGTACAAAAGAATACTGACCCTATTTTTGGAAATTCTGGAAAAAGTTTTTTTTCTTTTCAAAATTTTTCATTCTGAAGATGTAAAAAAATGTATTTTGGAGCTTGTATTCCACATTTTACTTGTTTTGGAATGTTAGTTGATTCATTTTGACACCAAAAATGTATTATTTTTCATATTTTGAGCCTTAATTAATACAAACAGTAGAGTTTGTTAGTAATTAGAAGAAAAAAAAGAAGAAGAAAAAAAAAAGAAATCCCGACCGACCGACCCAATTGTTAAAATTCAATTGAGGGCAAGCAAACAATTTTTTTTTCTTGGCCTTAGCGATGGAGAAACTGTTAAAAAATGATAAGGAACTGGTAGTTTTAGTTTAAAATGATGGTATTTTTAGTTTTGGAGGGAAATAACAGCAAGCAGAGTGTTGCGTCTGTATGAACGGAGTTCATTCATATATTTCATGAGTAAGCGTTGACTCGGGCTAAAGCCCTCGGGCATAAACAATCGTTTAGTCATGAAAATATATGAATGAACCCCTAATTTATGCCCTCGGGCTAAAGCCCTCGGGCATAAACAATCGTTTAGTCATGAAAATATATGAATGAACCCCTAATTTATGCCCTCGGGCATAAACAACCGTTTAGTCATGAAAATATATGAATGAACCGCTAAACCTATAAATTTAGTCATGAAAATATATGAATGAACCCCGTTCAATACATTCCAAACATTTTGTGATTTTATTTTATCAAAATAATAACAAAAAATTACAAGTAAGTTGAGTAACATTATTAAAAAGCATGATTTTCCTTCATTTTCCCTACCCGGCGATGACACATCCGGAGCACCGGGCATAAATGCTGTTTACACAACAGCTACTAGTACAGGCCTTCATTTTTGACAACTGTAGGAGCTCTGTTAATCACTCTCTCGTGTTTACTAAGCCAGTGCTCACTGTCTGACATCTTTGGTGAGCATGATTGTGAGTGTCAGACAGTGTGCATGTGTGTGACTCGTGCATGCGTGAGGATAGGAATTAATAGGATTCATCCGATTCATGGATTTCGGAAAGAAGCATGTATGCATGCTCAACTCAATATGTGACACGATCAAGGGAAATAAGTCGGATGTCGCTATAGCCAAAATAACAAATTCTCGATCATGAGAGGATGTACTTCTGCGTCAGCGTACTTTTCATAGAATAACACGATCGCGCGACCTGCATGACTGAACCTTGACCTTGTCTAGCAATGACCGTGCGATTGGTCAATTCTCCAAAGCTGTGTTTGCGCCGTAAGCGCCGGTCTTTGCGTAGTACGCTCGGCGCAAATAACTCTGCGTACCGAAGTTGGCTCTCATGATCAAGAATTTATTATTTTGGCTATAGTAATATTGATTTTGAGATATAGGTGACCCCGGAGTGACGTCACAAGCCGCTGACCTCCGTTGCCAACAAATCTTAATCAAATTTGTACTTTTCTGTGGTTTGTCCCTTTTCAAATCGGCCAAAATACTACCATTTCTATAACTTCTCGACATGGGGCCTCCAGCCAACAACAAAAATAAAGACTCTCCTCTACATGTTCATGTGTTCAGCTTCACATAAAAATGCAATTTTCGCCAAGTATTTAACCTTTATTTTACCGAAATCGGCCGAGAAATTTGCTTGATTCGAGGCACAAAACAGAACGTAAACAACTGAATGAGCTCTGCTACAAGTCTTAAAGTAGTTCGCTCAACTGCACGATCTATTGTGGGTTGAAAAGCGTAAGTGTAGGCTGTAGCCGACTGTAGCGTCATGTAAAATAAGTACCCGGATGACCGGGGTGACCTATTGGCAAAGAAAGCGTTAATTTCTTTTGTTTTATTTATATTGTTTTCAATGGTTGATAAATTGACGTAACTTTGTAAAGAAACGTCGAATCAACATAGGGTTTTCAGTTTCTGAAAGCTCTAAATGTCCTCTATAGAAAAATATGTAAAAATCGTTTTCGACCGTCCAGGCCCTCCAGGGTCGACATGTGACTCATTCCCCTTGATCATATGAGCGTGGCCCTAGCGGTTAAGGCATAGGACTGTGAACACAAGGGTCAAGGGTTCGAATCCCAGGTCCGGCTCTTTGTGTCCTTGACTTGAGCAAGACACTTCACTCTACTTGCTTAGTGCTTCGGAGGGCACTTTAAGCTGTCGGTCCCATCATGTACATGCATATTTTCTCACATTAATGTAGTGTGCACGTTAAAGACCGTCACACAGGCTATTCGAAAAGAGCAGGGGATCATCCCGGTCATGTTGACTGTACTTCAAAATACACTCATCTACTCTAGGTTCCAGAGTAAAAAATAAGTACAGCTTGTCTGTACGCAGTGCGACAATACTCATACATATGAGGGAGGCACTTATAAGGAAGAAGAAGAAGCATCAATCTCATTGAGCTCAATCATCATGGTTTCATGGTTTCGTCGGTAAACGGTGAGCTGCTGCAACACACATGACACATTCTAAACCAACGTTGGTTCTAGCATAAAATATTACTTACCACTCAGACATTGCATATAAAGATAAAAATTTATAAAGATTGTATATAAAGATAAATTAATCTTAGTTGTAATGCCAAAATCAGGGTTTAAAAGTCTAGCAAGAGCTGACGTGCGCCGTGACGAACCACTTTCCTCGCATACCGGTGCAGCAACTTAGATCTTGTTCTATACCCCGAAATTTTTATCACGTGACCATATAGTTGATGGAGCGCTAAATTTAGTGGACTAGGACAAGATCCATGTTATTGTTGATTATTGTCGATAGTCGATAATCAATAATGTCCTGGGCATATCGACCTACAACGAACTCGCCCAATATATAACCGCCCTGAATTGGGAGTGTGAAATGCCGGCCGAGAGATAAAAAAAAGGTATCGGGGTATTTTAAGTAGGCATAGGCCTATACCAATTACCAATACTACAAAAAGAATTCAATTAATGAAAAAAATAAAATAAAATAGGGCCTACAGAAAGACACCACCCACCCTGACACTGGTCACTACCACAGAATTCTATATAGGCCTACACTAAAAGATCTTTGGTCACTACTCATGTACCGTACCATATACCGTACATCTTGACCCACCCAGCGATATGACTCCCGGATGACTCCCTGACACATTTGGGGTGTCAGGGTAGGTCCGTGTTTATCAAGAGTTGTCAGACGGTCATATGGTGAGTCAAGGGGTATCAAGGAGTATACCAGGGTCCCGGGGGGAGGGGGGCACTCCAACTTTGGAGCTTGACGCGTATGTAGGGCTGTTAAGACCCCCTTTTTCAGCATCGCTGTCACCCAAAGACCCCATATTTTTTACGAACACATGCTCTGTCACCCAAAGACCCATTATTTTTCCATTTGATCTGTCACCCAAAGACCCTTACAAGTTCAATTTGAACACCAACTTTCATTTATCACTGATTTTGTTACTTATTTTGAAAAAAAAATAAAAAAATTTGAAGCCATTTAGAACTAGAAATTCGATTTTTGAGGTTTCTGTGGCACTGTTTCGGTTCTCACCCAAAGATTCCGTTTAAAAAAAAGGTCATGTTCTCACCGGCACCCAATGACCCCATATTTTTTACATTTTGCTCTCACCGAATGCCCCTGGGTGCAAAAGTGCCAGCCCTACACCTATATCCATTTCAAATTGAAGTGCCCCCCCCCCCGGGACCAGCAGGGTGAGCCGAGTGGTTAGGGTGAATCAAATTGGTGTCAGGCTGGATCAAGTGGTGTCTGGGGTCAAGTGGTCAAGTACTGAGACACCCCTTTACCAACACTGACCCACCCTGACACGCTTAAGAATACACACTGACACCCTTTGACTTACCATCGATACAGCCTGACACCCTTGACTAACTGGACACTACTTGGCCAACCTTGACACTCATTATTATTATCATGCTGTGATTTTCGGTAATTTTTGTGCCTGGCAAGGCTGGCATGGTTCCACTCCCACTTTGTGCGACTTCCCCTGTTACATGGGGGCTTTCATAAATCAAAAAACAAATTGTTGAATAAGGCCAAATAAAAAATACATATTTTGCGTGCAGATTTCTGAAAAATAAGGAACGAGAAGGGCTTTTTTTTAATGGTGCAAAACCCCTTTTTGGTCCGTATTTGCTACTACGATGACCTAGAAAAAAGGAGGACGGTCGTTTTTTTTCTGGTGGTTATGCCCCGGGGTTATGCCCCTCTATTGATGATCACAAAACTAGCCTTCTAGGCCCGTATATATTTAGATTATAGAACTTCTCCAACTTCTTCATTAAAAAGTTATAACCGAAATTTTAGAAAATAGAAGACAAAAATTTAAGAATCTTCAAAAAAGGAAGCGTGAGGGGACACTAAAACATGTTTTCTTGGCCTAACATGTAAGAACTTTTTTAAAAACTATTAAAAGAAAAGAGTCTCACAGAGAATTAAAAAAAAAGGGAAGTGTTATGTTTTGTTTTATTTTATTTACTTCACCGAGGTCCTTTAAAAAAAAATTTTTCACGACACCAACTAAACAACCCAACCCTTTGATATCAAAAGGTGCGTCCTTTTATAGAATGGGACGAGGTACTCCTGAACCGAGTTGAGTGTGCACATTAACGCGACCCTGGATCTGATGATGAATATCGATAATCAATAACCAATAACTGATAATAAAGTAGACCAAAACTTTGTCGACGAAGTTGTGGACGGCGAAGGAATGTGATATTTTGTCGTTTAACGTGAGTAGAAACTAAGCAGTGAACATGGATATGTCAAACTAGGTTCTTTTATATATCATGGTATTGTTTTGGGTGGCTGACATGAGCTGTATTTTTGTTGTGCAATGTTGACATTTTTATGGCAGCAAATGGTCTTCCGAATTCGGCAGACTTAACCATGTAACACGCATTTTAAAGGTCCGTGACCCGATCGACAGCATCATCCCCCCGATATTTTTCATTGTTGATGAGGTTTTGGTATCACATGATAGATACTATTTTTCTCATTACTATCCTGAAATTTGACGCCCAAGTCGATGTATTTCCGGAGAAATCATGAATCACAGCGGTTTTTACAGGTATACCAGTTTGTAAATCTGAAAACTTCGCCGGAATTGTGGGAGCGGAATTATTGCGAATCATCAGTCTCCTCAACAGCTACTTTGGTTTCGCGTCATACACATTCTGTGAAAAAGCGAACCACACTAACTGGTGACGAGGCGATGCGCCGTATATATACTTATACAATTCCAAAATGGGACGAAGTGGGCGATTTAGCTCAATCGACTAAGCGTTGTGTTTTACCGAAAGATACCGGTTCAAACCCCGGTATCGGAAGTTTTTTTCCTCTCCATTTTTAACCCAAACTTTTTATATTCATTTGAAATGTACATATTGCAAGGGGAAATATATTTTGTTTCCTTTTTTCTGAAGCGGAACGAAAAAAAACAAATATTTTCCGTTCAATACGGGCCGGGCATTGTACAGCATTGTCGTCATACGAACGGGAATTGTTGTTGTTGCTTGCCTGCCCATAATGCAATTCACGTATACCAAGGTATTGGATTGCAAATTTGGCTTTTTATTCACATTTACGCTGAAAATGCTCTCGTTTTCTCACAAAGCAGCATAAAGGGGCAATATTTGATATTATTATGTAATTTTAAAGACAATCCATATCCAAAACCAATAGGGTTACCCCCCTTTAAATCATAATATTTCAATTTTATTTGGCCTCTGCCCTGTGTGTGTGTTTGGTAAAATACGTCTATATATGTAGTTGAAGGAATTATTGGAATTGTAAGTACCGGTAGCCCAAGTTGAGCAGATCTAGCTCGAGATACTCAAGCTAAAATATAGCTCGTTCACGTAGCGTTTTCGTTGTCCCACTCACTGGCCTACTACAATAATAAACGTAGATTGCCTGGCGATCGGAGTGTTATCGTCAGAGCACCTCGGACTAGCTAAAATACATTACAGGTTTACATTTTACCTGAACTTGTAATGTACTATTTCTCAGCTATTAGCTCTACAAAAAATGTAGACAGTGTCATGTCATGACAGACTGCGACTGCGTTACTGGCCTGTATCTCGTTTCGGGGAAAGAACGTCTGTAGCACATACCTGTTTTTTAATGACTTTGCAACAATGTTTCTATTGTCAGCAGTAACACCTTGCATTCATACTTTTGAGTTTGTATGGAGCACATTCGTACACATTATAAATAAGTGAAATCAGAATATCTTGAAAGGAATTTAGGTAACGAATTCAACAACACTGACCTCGCAGCAGCTAATGTTTTCATGTAAACATGGCGTCATTAGACATTTTAGCCTACGTTTCAGTATCCTACTATCGGATCGTTGAAACAACAAAACCTCAATCCCGCCTCATTCACGAATTCACTCACCTTCCTACACCACCAGTTGTAATAAAACTCAAAACATCCCGTGTTATTCCTCAAAACTACATGTACCTTCATTAATAAAAAATTGAAATCCTAGTAGAAATCCGTTATCGAAAATTGTTTGATATAAAAGCGTCAACAAAAGTAATTTTTCTGAAGAGTAGATACCACGTGTCAAAATGGCGGCTCGCAGTCGCAGCCCCTGCTTTGTACATGTACCCAGGTCACGGCCTGTCTACGTGACGAACAGTCAGGGTCAGTGGACAGCGCAACCTGTCCGCCGTAATATATGCACCTAATATGGGCATAATGGCTCCGCCCAATATACGGGGCTGTCAATCATCCTTATTCACAATGGCCTTTGTCGAACAGACTTTTACGCAGGTAAGAGCTCACGCTGTCCTCACTTTAGCGATTAGGATCGACAATCGTCAGGCCGACACAATCTGGTTGTGTAGGAGACTATCATCGTGATGCCCACGTAGGAACCACTGGTTTTACGCAAGAAATATTCATTGCCAGGACTGAAGCGGTGTGGCCATTTCTATGTTTGTACCGGGCAAGTACCGGACATTTTTCAACACGGAGCTAGCGGAAATTACAGCAAATTCGTCCAAAGGTAAGCAAAGGGTTGGGGATCGCATTTTTAACTTTGACTAAACTGTTTCGGAGTTAAGGCTTGCTAAAAGTAGACTATTTCAGGGGCTGTATTTGTTGTGCATGTCACATTGTGAACAATGAGTGAAAACCGACAACATTGGCGAAGAATGATTGCCATGCTCTAGTATACCGCCGTTCCGGAGAACGGCGGTATACATATACCTAATGTCATGACTCATGTAATGTATGTTGTTCAAAAATTCAAACTTTTATATGAACAACCGATAGCTTGTGATACGAAAGTTAGAAGGTGCAAGTATTTCACTATTTGTGCTCATGTCACATACTAGTCCGAGGTGCTCTGACGATAACACTCCGATCGCCAGGCAATCTACGTTGTAGTAGGCCAGTGGGACAACGAAAACCAGGGGCTATTTTAACGTGCCTCGCCGTCACGTTCGTGCAATGAGATAAAAGTGTTGATGAAGTAGAGTGCGTTTCAAAAATAAAAAAATTGACATTTTTTACCTGAATGTGACCGTAAGAAAGGCTCTACCATTGTCTACTATTAAAGCATATCTACACGGATGGTTAATTGTCACTGCACGAATATTTTATCTCGTCACGTATGTGACAGTGAGACACGTTAAAATAGCCCCTGACGAAAACGCTACGTGAACGAGCTAGTCACATACCTTGTTTGGCACATGTACACGGTTGCCATACAGGGTCCAATGTCATGCTATGAATAAAAACTTCTTCCTCAAGTGAATTATTGTCTCAAAAATATGAGGATATTGTTCTTGATATGACACATACTGGTGCTATATTCCTTCATCAATTCACCATGACTGTACTCATGAAAAATATCATTTTGTGTCAATTTTTCTCGAGTGATCGTCAGACATCACAATGTCCCCATTGTAATCGGTGATCAAACATGTCACAATCAAACTTGCACCATTGGCACTGTACAAATAATTAAGAGAACACACCAGGTACCACCACCATGATGATCAATTGCACAGTTGGGAAACCACCAACCAACAGTACACACAGAGCTGCACATTACAACCCCATGCACTGAACTGACCAATCAGGTGCATGGATTTTCAAGAAAAATTGTTCTGGACTATGAAAAATGCTCATGCATATTACGTTTGTCCATCAACATTTGGCTGTCTCCACTTGTACTTCCTTCACAAGTAGCTTGAATAAACAAAAACTTCCGTAGAAAAACTTTGAAAATCTCTGAAAAACTTGTAATTTTTTACAAAAAGGCCTTGAAATTTGAGTAATGTTGGTTCCACTTACATCAGTTACATGTATTTCAATGGGATGTAATTTGAGCTGGTGATGTCATTGGGTTATAATGAGCTGTGGTTGATTCATTTGCATAAGTTGAATTTGTACAGAAGTTTGCTTGTGCACGTGTAGTGCTGGGCTCACATGTTCAAGAACCGGAAGGGTATCACCATCAGTTTGCAATGACGACAAGTCAACCTTTGCAAATCGGGAGATGGATTGATTGAAAACCCACTTTTAGATGGGATGAGCATGTGTCTGAGCAACTCCCAACAAATCTAATTTCCTGCGGGGCTTAGTCAAGGTGGCCCAAGCTCGACACAACTACACTCAATTCTGTCGGTCAGCATGACGTCACTTGCAATAAATGCTTCTTCCTAAAGTTTGTTCGGTTTATATAATGCAGAAAAAATAAAGACTCATACAAAATGTAACAACATGTAGTGATATCATGGATATAGAATGGTGTGCGTGCTATTGGGCGCAGCTGCAGTGCTTGCGCTCATTCTGCGTTGTGTATTGCATGACTGTTGCACGCTAGATGTGAATTTACACGAGCGTCACGAGCGTGAGTTGGAACTTTATTGACTTGCGCAGTAACAAAAGCCAAATAATTTCCGCCTTATATAAGCCAAACAAACTATAGTATTGGTTGCTTTTGCCTAGATTTGGCTGTTCCATCTCGCCCCTCAAACACGAAGGGTACACGTACCGTTGCACTCAACAAGGGAAATCACAAAACGTGCCAAATAAATTTATACAGCCTGTCTCAAAAAAAATTGTGCAAGTGAAAAGCGCCCTCTTTGGCAATTAGAGAATACCGTTGTGACATAATGCTTACATCAACGTCAAGGGCACAGTCTTAGCTCTCAAATGCCGTTTGTTCTGTTAAATTTGCTCCTTTTAATCTCGAGATATGTTTAGTTAACAACGAAAGGGTAAAATCACAATTGTGCCACTTTTACTAGGGAATAGGGCTGGTACATGTAAATCAATGATAGCTGATGTTGATGCGCCTAATGCACTCCCCTTCGCATTAGACGATCGTAAACACCAGCAGCGATGCGATATTTTGTCTAATTTCATTAATTTGTCCAATTTCATGAACTTGTCAAAGTTCATTAACCTATAAATGTGCAATATTTGTTTGTCTTTTAACATGTATTGAATGACAAATGAGAACAGTATACCATGGTAAAATCATTGACATGCAGATGTATTTAATTTTACAGCAGAATGTGAAATATTTATTTATCGTTTAATTTGTCGTAAGTGGGAAAAGAGAACCATTATACCTTTATCATGATAAAACATTAAAAACAATTATGTATTGTGTAATTGATGCATTCTTTTGATTTCAAGAAGGAACTCTTGATAAACAGACTAAACGGTATTTGAGAGCTAAGACTATGCCCCTGACGTTGATGTAAGCATTATGTCACAACGGTGTTTTCTAATTGTCACAGAGGGCGCTTTTCACTTGCACAATTTTTTTTGAGACAGGCTGTAGGTCTGAAAAGTTTCATCTGTAGGATTGTTCGTAATAATTATTTTATTTTTGATAGACAAATCCAGAGAATAAAACTCACGTTTCTTAGCTTTCGATAGCAGGGTATGCCATCTTGATCACAGGTGCTTTCCAGGCTCACTGCATCTCCCGCGGGAACTGGTAGTCTCGTTCCTTTGAAAGAACAGGCCATTGTCAACGCACCACTAGATTGCAAACCAAAATTATGGCGGCGTTATGTCGACGATGTCCTCAAAATCATCCAAAAGGGCACAACCGAGCAGCTAACCGAACACCTCAATTCCATAGACCCCACCGGAAACATAAAATTCACCCATGAAGAGGAGGACGATAAAAAAATACCATTCCTTGACACCCTGATCGTTCGAAAACAAGATGGAACTGTCAAGTTATTGGTCTACCGTAAAAAGACCCACACAGACCAATACTTGAACTTTACCTCACAACATCCTCTACACCAAAAACTCGGCGTAATAAGAACACTCTTAGATAGAATGCACAACATAGTGACTGAAGACGAAGACAAAAAGGAAGAGGAGGAAAGAATAAGAATAGCCCTTGCAAACTGCTACTACCCAAAATGGACAATTGAAAAGGTCAAACAACAAATGAAAAACAAAGCTGAGAAAGACACAAAAACCAAAAAATCAGACAACGATCCATCTAAAGGAATGGTCGTCATTCCATACATTGAATGACTTTAACACGTTAAAGAGCCTTCTAGTGCATCCAAAAGATAAGCGGGATCCCAACGAGACTTGTGAAGTGGTATACAGAGTGGATTGCAAAGGATGTGACAAAATGTATGTGGGCGAAACAGGTAGAGCGTTTGCAACAAGACTTAAAGAACATCAAAAGGATGCCGAGAAGATAACAAGCAACAGAAATTACACCAGAGCAAAAAGAAAAGAATCATTGACAGAACAAAACAAGTCCGCCATTACTGACCACATTTCTCAAGAAAACCATGTTATCAACTGGGAGGGGGCGAAAATCATAGACAAGAACTCAAATCAACACACCAGAAAGATCCGCGAAGCAATATGGATTCGCAGAGGGGGCGACAAAACCATGAACAGAACACCCTGTATCTCAGTTAGGCAACATAACTCATCATTACAAGTTTGCTTTTTTTGAAAGCCTACAATGTTATAAGCACATCTAAAAAGGTTTTAGCAGCCTGTGTTTATGTTAGTAAATAAGAGAGGAACAAAATAGTATACTTTTTGAACCAAAATTCAACTTTTCCACCCTATATGACATTTGTGGCACCCTGTATATTGACCAATTGTTTGTATGTGTGCATTCCTTTACAGTGATATATAATTTTATAGGGTTTTGATGAACAGTTTGTGAATTAGATCAGTTTTAAAGTACAAAAACATGTAAATTTTAGTATGTAACGCATTTGGCCCCCAATTCATGGCGCACGACCATGGTTAAAATTATAGGCCCGCGGTGATCTCAAAACCATGACTATAGTCATGGTTTTGAGATCACCTGGGGCCTATAATTTTAACCATGCCCCTCATAGCAGTCAATATTTGTATACTATTGCATGAGGTGATAATGGAAGATATACCGGTACTGGTCATGAGTACCAAGGAGCAAGGATAGCCCAGAAAGCCTTCCTTTACGGTATGATACGTCATATGCACAACGTCTATGGTACTATGGTACCGGTACATAATCATCCATAGGACCAATATCAAATACCAATGAAATAAGATCAAAACCAGTTTAGTAGACGTACCCTATCCATTCTGGAGATCTGGGACAAAACAAATTTGAAAAGTAAATCAAAAACTTTAAGGGCTGGGGTATGAGCGTTTGGACAGTATTTATTTTGGGACATTAGAGCACATCAGACATATCGGATTGCATTCTGAATACGAAGAATGTCATTCTGATATCAAATAATTTTGATTTTTTGAAATTCGCAATTTAATAAACATTTTATGGCAAATCATTAAAAATTGATATTTTTGATATTTAACAGTACATAAAATAAACTTTACAAATCTGTACTTAAAGTGTATGTAGGTGGGATGAAAAGCCAACGATCAATTGAAAATTTTGACCTTTCGTATTGAAGATATGGATTTTTCTTCCCAAAACACCAAAAAAAAATTAGGTCTTTTGGGGAAAAAATCCATATCTTCAATATGAAAGGTCAAAATTTTCAATTGACTGTCGGCTTTTCCTCCCTGCTACATACACTAAGAATATGTCATTAGATTTATATAATTTACTTCGAGGACTGTTAATATCAAAAATTTGAAAAATATCACATTTTTATAATTTGTCATAAAATTTGTATTATATTGTGATTTTCAAAAAATGAAAAATATTTGATATCAGAAAGACATGCTTCGTATTCAGAATGCAATTCGATAGGTCTGAGGTGCTCTCATGTCCCACAAAAAATACTGTCGAAACGCAATAAACGCTCAATTTAGATCTCTTAACACCACCACCTTTTCCTATACCCCAATTCATGACGTATTATGAGCATTTCTGTTGATTATTTGATCGAATAACATTAAAATACTAATAATATATTCTTCTAAAATCAGCAAGGTTGCTTGATTTAAATCACATCGATTTATATCTTGATTTTAAAATCACAATTTAAATCACATACTTTTTTTTCTCAAAAATATCACCAAGTTAAATCAACTTTTGGATACAACTAAAATACCTTTTTGATGTCATTTTATCTACATTGCTAAAAATTCATCTTCAAGGTGCAGAATTCAAAAGGTTTTTTCCCCATGATTTTATTTTACCAATTTTTTCTTTCTTTGAAACTCAGCAATCAAATATATATTTGCTGTCATATGTTGTTCTGATTGTATTGTTGTTTATTATGTAGTAATATGTCTAATATATGGCATCCTATTAAAGCAAACTGTAATATTAATAAAGATTTCATCCAAGTCTAACCAAACAAACAATTACAATAATTGTGTATGAATAATAGAAATAAAGACTTCGGACAAGTCTAATTTTCAACTTGTTTCTGCTACACAGGTAATTACAACTCATTGTGTGTGTGACTACACACCTTCCGTATCTTCAGTATCTACCAGCACAGCAACTGCTCATGCTCAGAACAGCTTTATTCCGCTTATCCCAAAGTGGCATTATTTGCAGAACGGCTGCAATCGATGCTAGCAGACGATATAGCACCAGACTGACCGTGATAGAAAGGCATTTAGGGAAACAAGGCTGTGTTAGCATCCATCCAATTCGGAGTATGGCTACTGCTGGGGATAGTAAGGGCAAAGGAGCAGGGGAGGAGAGCCCAAAACAGGAGGTCAAGTTCCTTGGGTAAGTTCATTATATTTTATTTGTGGTCACTGGCAGTGCAAAGGGGCAGTTGCGTAGCCAGTTGGGGCTGATGCCCCCTGCTATTCATAGACTGTCATCTTTTTTGCTTGTTTATGTACAAAATAATTAACTGCATGGTGTTTGAAGGAGGAGGGGGTTCTACCAATGTATTTGAAGAGGACAAGTTCTTCCTTCGATGCAAAATAAGTTACTTGTCGCAAATTATTAAAAAAATATTATGGTAAGAGTTTCTGTAGATAAATATTTTTTTCTGTAGTAGATATTTTTTTTAATTACGTGCTAATGATACTGTGAAGAAATTTAAGATTGCTGCAGTTAAAATGGCATTTTGTCACATTAATGTGAACCAGTTTAACAACATCAAATGCCTATTCTGTAGGCATAAGAGGAGGGGTGCTAGTGACTAAAAACGCTGGTTTTCCATAATCTTGTCTTATCCAATCCATCCTTCATTGACAGCAGGCATCCACCTCCAGTGGCGTAACTAGGGTTGGTAGCGCCGGGCAAGAAACAAAATGGCGCCCTACCCCCCCAGCGCATTTTTAATACCTGAAAGAATTGCGCGAATTTTGATTTTGAATTGATTTGGTGCTGAAATGTGCGCGAAGCGCGCGAAAATTTTGACTTTCATCCCTTGGATGGGCGCAGAATTGATGCTGGTCCTGGCTGAATTGGTCAATTTGGCGCCCCCCTCACGGTAGCGCCCGGGGCATGTTGCCCCCCCTGCCCCCTAGTTACGCCACTGTCCACCTCTATTGAAAGAAGCTGATTGGTACTTCAAACTTCACAATGAATTAAAAGGAACAGATCAACTCACATAATTTGTTGCATTTTCGTTTCTGAATAATAGACTAACAGATACTGAAAAGATAAAAAAGACCCTTATTTACTCCGGTAACTATTGTTTCTATCTGGTATTCAAAGACCAGTCTTGAATAACAGGGATTCAAATCTGACGAGAACCTGAGAACCGGTTCTCCTGAAGGTTCTCGCTGGATTACAACTGCGAGAACCAAAATTGGTTCTTGTAAGCTTCAGATTGCATGTTGTGTTACATATTAGCCTAGCTTTACTTGCAACAGAAATATGGATTTAATAATCTTATTAATCCAAAAATATTATTCTGAAATGTTGGGGAAAAAGGTAAAGTTTTCTTCATTTTAGCTGTCAATTTATCGTACAATCATGAATGGAAACCCATGGGCTTAGAACTAGTTTAAAGTGTGAGCATTTTTGTGAAAGTGTCTGTCAGAAAAACTGCAAAAAATTAAGGCCAGGTACATGAGGGGAAAGTGGCGACAGCCTTATGATCTTCCTGTTTTTTCTCAATATTTTCCGGTAATCGAAAAGCCTGGTTTTGATGAGAACCAAAGGTTCTCCCAAAAGCCCTTTGCACAATTGATTGCGAATTTGAACCCTTGAATAATGTAACCAGCTTCACCTACATAAAAAATGGTTACAGGCACATTCTTCGATAAAGCGTTCAAGTTTGGTCTCGGGAATTGCAAAATTCCAACCACGAAGAATTCATGAAAATCATTCAAAATCGTAAACTTTAATAGTTTCAGAGCACAAAACAATGCATGGGTGATTTTTCAACAATACTTCATTTTTGAGCAATATTACTTGTACGCATTGGGGGTAATGTATCAGTGGTAACGTATCTGTGAAGCCCTAACACACTTTTGTGTTAATCGTGCAAGTGTAAAAACTTACCGACTTAATACCCATACTTGATCAATCATCACCCAATGTACTAAAGTCTGGTATGGTATTTGGCTTCATTTATCACGGCGTTTTTTGCGAGGGGAGTAGAATTTAGGTAACATATCTGTGACGACATGAACGTAACGTCAGGATTTTTTGCCATTAATAGACCTGATTTTTTTTACTTTGAAACCATTGTGTTATGTACCACATATATAATATAACTATGGAGCCTGCTTGATCCGTCACATATGAGAATATTCATATAGCTAGTTATTTTGACAGATTGCTATCCATTAGAAATATGGTAATGTATCTGTGAACAATATTGGCGACATAGTCTCAAAGACCTGTTGGAAAAATTTAATAACCTGTGTTGTGATGTTTTTACTTTATAATTAGGGCATGATACCAGCTAATGAAAAGTACCTATAATCCATTATTATGCACGCATGTATAGCGAACAGGGACACATTATACGGAACGCACCTTGGCTGGCGACATGGAGGAAAACAATGGATATGCATAATCAGCTATATTGTTTTATGGCTTTTTATGCATGTTACAACCTCTAGACCCACACATTTTAAAAAGCAACTCCTAAGTATTAGTTATATTAATAAAAGTCATTTCTTTCTGACGAAACAAGTCTGAATACGACTTGAAACTATGGGCGACACAGATTTGGCTTTTTGAACACTTTATCAGAGAATGTGCCTACAGTTTTTTTTTGCTGTCGTTTTGAAGAGAAATTTATGCTTTGAAGTTGAACATAGCATTTTATGATTTAATTATTGGTGTTTAGCTCTAGGATATTATGACAAGAGATGCACAAGCTATGAGACAGACAATTGGCTTTTGTCCTTGTGAATTTTTTTTTTGCAGGAAATTGGTTTTCCAAAATTAGATTGGAAACAAGAAGGAACATGGTTTTTTCTCAGTATAAAAAGCAGTTTATTAAGTATGTGTCTGCATGCTTGTGAGCGGGTGTTTGTGTTTGTATCTTGGGTGGGCATTGTGGATTGGTTTGTGAAACGACACAAAACAGATAATCTAAAAAAATTGATATTTGTTATCATCAGTAGATAACAGCATTTCTTCAGGGAAAGCACTATACAGTGAGTGAACACATTAAATTGCGGTAAATAACATTAGTGTACATAGTTTCCTTGCAAAGTATTTATGGCCATGCGTTTTAAGGCGGGCCCATTTTCGTTTCAACAACTGTTTTTTCCCAAATCATGCCATTTTTGACATCCTATTGTTTTCTCTCTTTATTTGCTCAGAAGTTCCCCTTTCAGAATGGGACACGTTCGCCCCACTTACCCCAAACAGGAGGGCAGACTTGCTCCCTCGGGTTTGCTCCATTGGCATATTATGCAAAATATTGATAATTGCTTGCTGTCCTTAAACTTAAATGGCAAAGCTAATAATACCACTGTTGGTAACCCACGCTTTAGAAAGGGTGGGTTGAAGGGTCCATAAAATGCTTAAAAGGGTGGGTTTGAAAAATTTCTCGTTAAAATGTGTGTCCAAATATAAAGCGTGTTCACTGATAAAAAAAGGGTGGGTTTAGAAGTCCACAATTGCAATCTCAAAGCTTACTGTAATTTCCGATTGAATGACACTAAATGAAACACAAAAAAAATATTGAAATCCCATTCTGTTTGGTCATCCGAAACTTCAATATATAATTCTCTTTGGATGCAAATCTGCACCTCCTGGACCACCATAACCACTTATCTATGATTAGCTCAGTAATCACACTTAGAAAGGATGGGTTTCAGAGTTTTGGTATAGGATATGAAATAAAAAGGGTGGGTTTGAAATAAAAAGGGTGAGTTTGTATCACCACTGCCAACTATGAATACTCTGCGTGCTAGCCATAGGCTTCAACATAAAAAAAAGTCCGAAGTTTTGAGATAATTTGCCAAAATAGTCTGAACCTATACTAGGCTTGTTTGTACTAATTTTAATGCATTTTCTTGCAATTTAAAATTCTGAAATTTGTTAATTTTTAAAAGAAATTTGATACTTGCTGTCTGCAATTGAAACGTGCAGGGAGAGGGTTAACTTTGTGTGTACTAGCATGTACAGTTGACCAGTTGACGCTTGAGAAAAAACGCAAATTGAAACCTTTCATGGGGAAGATACTGTAGTCTGTAATTCTCTCCACGTGGATGTTGACTGCAGACAACAAGTTTCAAATTTTGTTTTTAAAATTAAAAAATTTTCATTCAGTTTTTCATGACTGTATTTTGAATCAACATGAAATATGCATCAAACCTAGTATTGGTTCAGTGGTTCTTGAGATAGCTCTTGATATTTTGAGAAAATATCTCAAAACTAGGACTTTTAAATGTTGAAACCTATGGCCAGCATGCAGAGTATTTATGTATTTATGTGCTTACTTGATAAATTTGGCTTTTTCTTTTTTATGTCGTTATTTTTTGAACATTTTGTCAATTATTTTTTATTTTTGTCACAATGTTATTTTCAAAATCTAATTGTCAGAACTCTTCAAAATCTAATATTGTTAGATCAATGCAATCACACTTCTTGTTGTAATGTCAAAATTTTGTAACAGGCCTTGACCAATAAGGAAAATAATGAGTGATTTTGTGAACTTGTCCTTGAGAAGGACATTCGCATAGAGCTGATGAAAAGAAATAGCTATTTCATTTAATGAGTAAAATACTTCATATTCTATTGAAATTTAAATTTGAACAGTTTATCTTAATAATTCTTATAGCGCTGCACTGGAGGATGTGAGTGACGTAGCAAAGATTTCTTATGCTGGAGCAGTAATGCCAACGCCGCACCTTAGGGGCAGAGTATGCGTGGAAAATGGTACCAAGTAACAATCCACATATGTGACCGTACACCACGAATGAGCCGTAAATGTCCTCAATTGTATTCTGAGTTACAGTGTAAAATAGGCATGAAGGTCGTATTCATAGGTACCTCAATTTGGTGCTACGTATACCTCATTTAATGAGATACACATAGCACCAAATTGAAATACCTATGAATATGACCTTCATGCCCATTTTACACTGTAACTCAGAATACAATTGAGGACATTTACGGCTCATTCGTGGTGTACGGTCACATATAGAAATCATACTTTCAATGTATAGCTGGATTTTGTTTTTACAACAAATGTTACTCACCAATGTCTTTTGTGGCCAAAATTTTAATTACCCTAAAATTTCACCAAAAATATGAAATATCTGAAAAAAAATCAGAAGATTTTTTTGCAGACATATTTTCTAAAAATGTTCGGCCTAAATTAATGAATTTTGGCCAAAAAGTGACTGATTTCACATGATTTTGTTTGCAAAATATGTTCATAATTAGTGTTATTTCATACAAAAGGTTTTAAAAATGTTTACCTTTAAATATGATATGACCCAACATTTGCATATTGTCAAGACCATATTTTGAATCAGCATGTAAAATGCATTTTAATAAGTACAAACAAGCCTAGTATTGGTTCAGTGAGTTCATAAGATAGCTCTTGATATTTTGAGAAAATATCTCAAAACTTGGATTTTTTTGTTGAAGGCAAGCATGCAAGGCATTAAAACATATTAACACGTTTCTGGGCAACTATGAAGTATTCTTTCTAATATTTAAATAATCAATCATATCATATTTTTGTGATACTCTTTAAGGTGGTACTCCACCCCCTTAATAAATTTGTGACTATTTTTGCATTTTTCTCAAAAAACAAGTTATATTATAGGGGCAAGGAATCCAGTTACTGCACTGGAATTTCAGTGACTCAAGACAAGCGGTGTGTTAAATTTATGATAAGAAAAGAGGTACCGCTAGAATGTACCTCATTTCTTTTATATATAATGAACTGGTCACTTGTCTTAAATCACTGAAATTTCAGTGAAGTAATTGGATTCCTTGCCCCTATTAACTTTTGTCACCAGTGCAAAATTAGTCACAAAATTGATCAGTGGTGTAGTACCACCTTAATACTACACATAATGATGAAAAATAGTTGATTGATTCTACCAATTAGAGAAAATCTGGTTTTTTTAAAGAAAAAAATATGGCTACTTTTTCTAGTGTATTACTATAGACTAATCCAAATACACGCATTCCTACACCTGACTAGCAGCCTTTAGTTGGGTCCCGTCGGCTACAATGCATCCAAAATGTGAAATGATTCGGCCTTGGCGGAAATTTTAAACTGCATTCCATCACCCGTTTTACACCTTCCGCAAAAACACAGGTAGACAAAAGAATGATTAAAAAGTTTACAACACAATACAGTTCTAACAGTTGTGCAAATAAAAGCCGCCATACACCTAGAGAAGGTCGAGGAGAGTTAATAGAATAATACAATAGAGATAATTCCGTAGGTAATCCCGTCGCATCTATTCATAGATGTAAAAATGGATGAACAAAAGGACTATGTATGAATAGATGCGACAGGATTACCTCTATTGTATATATTATTCTATTATTAACCCTCATCGTCTTTGCATCTTCTCTAGGTGTTAGGCGGCTTTATTTGCAATAATCAGCGCTTCGAAACACCAGGTTGGTGCTAGCGGAAACCAAAGATGGCCGACCAAATCCTGACCATGACTTGGCTCGTTGGATTCGTCTATATAATCATGGCATAATCCTGATGCCTAGTTTTATTTTTTAAAAACTATATTGAGTATTTGAGATATCAAACTATTGCTGCCATAATCATGATATTGTCCTAGAAGACAGGACATAATAGTGTTGGATATACTACTTCTACTCACAATATTGCTATCTACAGAAGACAGCACATATCTCGTTATCAATATAATGGCTAATGCATTTAAAGTCCACACTCCCCATGTGGAAGATTTTGGAAATGACTTCCACAGGAAGAGTATGAGTTTTAAATAGAATTAGCACATTAACAGTTCTATTTGAAACTCACACTCCCTCTGTGGAAGATTCAGCTTTAAAATGTTTTCAGAGGGTGTATGAAATTTAAAAGGGGTTGACATGTTCAATCCATTTAAAATTCATACTCCCTTCTCCCTACAAAGGTAGTGTAGATTTTAACTCTTTCCACCTGGTGTCGACTGCAGATGACAAGTTTAAAATTTTCTTTTCTTTACAATTTCAGAATTGTACATTTTCATGACCATAATTGGAATCGTTATTAAAAATGCATTATTATTATGAGTACAAGCCAAGTATTGCTTCAGATAGCTCTTGATATTTAGAGAAAATATCTCAAAACTTGGGACTTCTTATTTTGAAGCCTATATGGCTAGCAAGCAGAGCATTAAATGAATTAGCACATTAGATTTGTTATCTCTGCTGTTCAATGAAGTGTGTCATTACAGCTCATTGCCAGGGAAGATACCTTACCCTTCCCAGAATCCTTTGCAGCATAGTGCATCAAATTTAAAAAAAAATCCTTTTTCTCAAAGCTCCCATGATGCGTGTTAGTAAAATAGTGTGCATGAGGTTATTTTAAGGTCATAATTTTTTTATTTCCTTTTTTTGCAAAAAAAAAACACCCAAAAATCAAGATAATGGTCTATATTTGTGATTTATAAACAGTCGTACAGCACATTGCATATGGATATCACAGTATCAAAATGCATAACGGTTAGTCGGTCACATTCTGCGTGTTTACACTGAGCACTCTTTATTTTTACCCGGTATTACCTGGTAACCCACAATCCGATTCAGGCAACAACCAGCATGTTTCTACTGATGCTTAAAATAAGGGCTGTGGTGTGTACCGGAAGCAAGGTCTTAGCCAGCCATGCGTCCACCAGTCTTTAAGACGGGCTAATCTATTTTTAGACGGGTGGATTTAATGGATTTTACAGATGTGATAGCTCTAAAACAGATGATTTTAAGGTTATATGAACTTGAGACTAATTCAGAGTGACATGTAAAGGCCAAATCAGGACATATTTGACTCCAGTGACCCTTCCATGGGTATACACAAGTTGTTTTATATTTGAGGGTCAAATTTTGGTATCTGCTTGGACGGGTAGTTTCTGATTTCTGGCTAAGACTCTGACCGGAAGTACTGAAAATATTTTCCTGACCCCCAAGCTGCTTTTGAGGTCACGATGTGATACATAAAATGTACATAAAAGAAGTTCAACACCCAGCAACCGTTAACCGTTGTGTTTCCACTGACAGAAATACCGGGTGTCACACCACATGGTCTACCTCATGAGGTGGATCACGGTTGCCGGGTGTCCACACCGCATCACTCTAAACCGACCTGTTTCCACTGAGCACATTAACCGGTAACACTCTAAACTAAACCACATTACCTTACCCGCCAACCGGTCCCCAGTAGAAACACACAGATTGACAAGCATTTCAAAATTCTATATTCAAAAAAAAATAATTTTTAATTGCATTCGGTATTAGTTTTCAGGAGCTGAAGAGCTTTGAGACATTTAAGATTTTTTTTATATAGCCTTACTTTGTCAATGACAAATAATGATAAGGCCAAGTAAAATAAAAATCATGTTTCATGTCTTGGTTTTCGAAAAAAAAAGTAGGAAGAGGGGGCATTTTATTTTTTATCGTAAAATTGGTGTAAACAGTTACCGTATTGGTCCGAGTATAGTCCCACCCGTTTTTTATGTGGAAATTTTTCACAATTGGGGGTGGGATTATACTCAATTTCAAAAACAAAACAAAATATCTTGAAATTTTTTTTTTTTTTTTTTTTTTTAGGTCAACCATGAATGATCCTAGCATCTAGATCTAGGTCCAGGGACATTCAAAAACCGAAAAAAATTAACTTAAATATTTTTTTTATTTTTTTATTTACAATTTCTGAAATTTTTCGAAAAATGGGGGGTGGGATTATACTCGAACGTGGGACTATACTCGGACGAATACGGTACTTAGAGCTGTTTTATATAATAATGCCTAGAAAAGGAGGAGGACTTTTTTATTTTGTTGTTCTGAGAGGTATATGTTGTAGGCTTCTCTAATGATCTCAAAACCTTCGAAAATTGTTTCTTGTATGTAGGCTATAGAAAGCATCTCGACTTCCTGGACATATTTTTTGAAAAGCTATATCTGATTTTCAAGTAATAAAAATAGAATTGAAAAAACTTCAAAAAAGGAAGGGGAGGGGATTTGAAACATGTTTTATTTGGCCTAATTGTGTCCCTCCCACTTCTAAAAATGGATTTATGCCCTTGCTTTGTACAGGTTCCTGTTGTTTTCATGTTGAGAATAAATTGGCTAAACATGGGTCGATAGTCCAGAAATTGAAACATATTTTGCACGATCTGAATGTTCTCTGTTCATTGAGGTACTTCTCACTATCAACCCATGTTGCACTAGATGGCAAATTTCAGTAAAACTGATGGAAGAAATGCATTATGGGAAGTGTAAGACATCTTCTCCGAGCAGTCAGTACCAACAATCCAACATCCATATCTGGTTAAAGAGTGGATTGATTTAAGAGAAAATGTTACCATGGAAACCAAGAGCTGTCATAACAACTGAAGTATGTGTTCACACAAATGGGCACTTTTTGAAATGGATGGCAATACTGTAAGAATCCGGTTTCAAATCTGATGGTGCCATTTACTCCATTTGACTCTGTTGGCAATATCACTCAGCCTTGTAAGTTGCCAGCATGAATCCAGTCATTGGTTTATTGTGTGACTTTGCTTGACCCATTTTCCTGATCAATATCTTGCATAATTTTCAATTCAAGATAGACCTTAACAACACCAACAGCTATCACACTAGATATTTTTGAGCTATTTTTAACTTAGATCTTTGCTTTATCAAATTATTTATCTTTATCTGCCTTTTTGTGGTATTTTTTTTATTCTTTAAACTGTGCCCATTGAGGGCGCTATTTACATACATTTCAAATTTAATTTAGCTTAAGGGATCTGGAATGAACGTTTTGAGCATTTCAACAGTATTTTTTGTGGGACATGAGAGCACATCAGTATATCGAATTGCATTCTGAATACGAAGAATGTCTTTCTGATATCAAATAATTTTCATTATGACAAATTATTAAAATTTGATATTGTTCACATTTTTGATTTATAACAGTCCTCGAAGTAAATTTTATAAATCTAATGATATATTCTCAAAGTGTATAGCTTGGAGGAAAAGCTGACGATCAATTGAAATTTTGACTTTTCATATCGAAGATATGGATTTTTCTTTGTGTTTTGGGGAAAAATCCATACCTTCAAAACGAAAGATCAAAATTTTCAATTGATCGTCAGCTTTTCATTCCACCTACATATATACACTTTTTACATATCATCAGATTTATAAAGTTTACTTTGACTTAAATATCAAAATATCAATTTTAATCATTTGCCATAAAATGTGTACATTCTTAATTTCAAAAATCAAAATTATTTGATATCAGAATGACATTCTTCGTATTCAGAATGCAATTCGATATGTCTGATGTGCTCTTAATGTCCCACAATAAATACTGTCCAAACGCTCATACTCCATCACTTAATAACATGATATATTCATTTCATTTCAAAAGCAACCAATTTTGCCAAAATTGCTGCAAAAAGTGGAAATTTGTGCACCAAGAAGCGGTTGGGCTTTTCCAGTTGAAATCCATACACCGTTTAAACAAACAAACAAACATACAAACAAACCCTCTGGAAGACATGACCCTTATCTCCCCTATACAAGGAGTCTGAATTTCAAATGGGGTTGCCTGAATGCATGCAATGGGTGACTCCATTTGAATTGTAAACTCCCTGTGTGGGAGATAAATGGTCATATCATAGGGGGGTGAATGGATTTCAACTGATGGAATAGCCAAATGTAGCTGAATGTTTTGCCAGGGCTGACATTCACTGAGCCTGGCCTTGTTCATCATGATTGCCTTTATTTGTTGAATGTTTCCAGGCAAAAATGTGCAGTGCAGTAGATGTTAATTTGAGCAATTGGCCATTCAACTGAATACAAGGAAGATATGCCTGCCACTAACAGCTTCATTCAACTAGTAATATTCTGATCACAACATTGGCAACATAATCTTGATGTAAACATTTCTGACTTGTCTGTGTTGTCATTCTGAGGGTCATTGAAGCCAACACCATGTCTTTCTGATCTGCATTGAATCATGAGATTGAATGCTCTGCCTGCTAGCCATAGGCTTCAACATTTAAAAAAAAAGTCCGAAGTAAGTTTTCGTTGCACAAATAGCCTTCAATTGCAAGAAAGTGTGCAATTTGTATAAATTGCACAAATAGCCAGTTGCTTTTAAGCAATTTTCACAAATTGCATAAATAGCCACAGATAGTTGCAATTGATGCAATCTATGTCAGACAAATTGCATAAATAGCCACAGGTGTTGAAATTTATGTCAGTAAATTGCACGAATAGCCTACAGTTGCAGGAAAGTGTGCAATTTGTACAAATAGCACAAATAGCAATGTATGTAAGCAATTTTTACAAATTGCATAAATAGCCACATGTGTTGCAATTTGTGCCATTTATGTCAGTCAATTGCACAAATTACCTACAGTTGCAAGAAAGTGTGCAATTTGTACAAATAGCACAAATAGCCATGTACGTAAGCAATTTTTACAAATTGTAGAAATAGCCACAGGTCTTGCAATTTATGCAATTTATAAAAGCAATGAGGACAATATCTGAGTTGCTTCCAGTAAGATGAAACTTGTTGTCTGCAGTCCAGCCCTCGAATTAACCCACGGCACCGACGGCATATTGCCGTGGGTGCCCACCGTCATTGCCGCAATGCCCTCAAAATATGTCCTTTACCGACGGCAGTCACTTGTCGGTCCCTAAATGAAGTTGCCGTGGGTGCCCTAGCCGCCAGCCCTGTCCCTTCATTATAAAATCATTAACAAGTACTGGTTAAATCCCATAATATTGTGGAAAATTAAATCGAAAATCTTGAACATGATCGCTATTTTTAGCATCGTAACCCAGCTATCAATCACAGTATACACAATAGTTTGTTGTGAATTAATATTCATTACCCCTACGTAAGCTTACATATTCAGCCAATCACATAGGCTTTTATACATTATCTGGTTGCTAGAATTCTGACATTCTGACTTCATTTTCTCGATTGGTCAGAGAAATACCTCCAACGTACTATCGACCAATCAGAAACGCTGTTAGTAACTAAGACTCCTCGACCTCGTGTTGTGAACAAAATCTGAGCGCTCATGGGCAAATCAATTGTTCTCTCGATTATCAAACATTGACTTCCCATTGCAAACCGATGGCGATACCCTTCCGGTCTCGTCTTATCTTGTACATGTGAGCCCATCTCTAGATATGTTTTGCACGAAATAGTTTTTATCCCGGCGAATTTTATCAATATTATTACCAAAGTTACAGCTGTTTCATCGCTGTTTCGAGTCAGTTTTGCAGCTTTTGCAGCTCAGAACTAGGGATCGCAAAATTTAACTTAAATTAAAGCAGGTTTTTAAGCAATCAGGTTAGTTTTAGTGTAAAGTTGAGAGTCGAATTTTACTTAAATGTCGAATTCAGCTGACGGTCGGTAATGCATCTATTCGCTTTTGAAAAATTGCCTTGGTGCCCTTCTCAAATTTTCAACAGTTGCCTTGATGCCCTTTTGAAATATTACAAATTGCCGTGCTGCCTTGCCTTTTCAGTGAAAATCCACGGCAATTATCAACTTGCCCTAAAAAAGTTGCCGTGCCCCTTCAGATCCTTAATTCGAGGGCTGCTGCAGTCAACATATGGATAGAGTCAAAGTTCCCCTTGAAACTTTTCTTAACAATTTATAAATCAATAGTTTTTTAGGCCATTTTGGGCGCCATTTTGAAAATACACTGACACTTGGGACTTTTTTTTCTTTATATCAACTTGAGGGGCGTTTTATTGCACAAATGTCTGCGAAATTGAAAAAGGGGTTCTTATTATTTTCTCCTGATCCCGTGGCCAGATAAAAAAATTACAGGAATAAATTTGGTTTCCTACTTTGTACTCATCCCGTGATCAATATTGTTCTCGGTTCTGATTTATATGCAAGGGGTAGGATTCTGTGATGACCTTAAAATTACTGAAAAACTAGAGCGGTTCTCGGCTTTCGCGGTTCTCGGCATTCGCGGTTCTCGGTAGTGTGGGTTGGTCCGTATGTGACGTTTCTGTTCAGAACCTTGTGTGACCCTTCCCCCAGAAAAAATCATCCGCCACCACTGGTTATAACAAGGGCCTTGTAAATGCAACTGGTGAGACAGAGCCTCGAATGACGTTTGTGTTTTCAGTCTGATTTCAGTTCCCTAACAGGTACAAAGTTTACGCATTATCATTAGGCCTACCAAGTATTGTATGTCCTATAATCTCTTATGTATGACATGGATCTTTACCATGATTGTGCAAGCCAAAAAATATCATTTCAATACCCCAAACATGCGTTAAAAAGAC
Organism: Amphiura filiformis; assembly: GCF_039555335.1. Taxonomy (NCBI): domain Eukaryota; kingdom Metazoa; phylum Echinodermata; class Ophiuroidea; order Amphilepidida; family Amphiuridae; genus Amphiura; species Amphiura filiformis. Next base: position 16,661,533 of record NC_092647.1, on the reverse strand, counting down.
CATGTTTTACACATGCAACCTCAAGTTTAGACATATAATTTAATTTTCCCTAAACCCTCATGCATGGGAAAAATCATGCCGCCACCATTGGTTATGACAAGGGCCTTTTAGGGTGCACACCAATAAATAACCCCACTGACTTTCTGTACAGACATGGGCCGGGAAAACAACTCAGTTCTTCAAAACTTCCCTTTCTGCAAGCAGAAGGTCAGATGACGACATCCATTGTAAAAATTAATATATGGATTTCAGGATTTTTTTCCAGAAATATTGTAAAAAGTTCAACCTATAACCCATACAGCTAACGCCACCTCACAAACAGCTTGGTGTTTCTGAAATGTAACACATTTTGAAAGTCGTCAGACAATCTAATTTACAGGCCTAAATGATGATTAAATATGAATCAGGGCCTAATAGTTGCCTTTTAAGCCTTTTCTAATGTATTACATTAAGTCATATTGCACATTTCCTCGTTTCAAATACTGTTTTTTTCCCTTCCAGGGTGTAGCTAGACTTCTCCGTACTCCACTTGCCAATTGTGCTTCTGGCTATTGCATTTAAGCTTAAAACTCTGATTATTATTTGTGCACAATTGATAGATTTTCACATCTAATCTTTTCAGTCACCGTGACGCCCTCTGTTTGTTAGCTTCCCAAGTGGACTACTGACTTTGGATTATGGATAACTTTTTAACACGGGATTGTATGGAGAGTTAGGCCAATTTCTGGCCTAACTAAAATTGGTCATGATGTAATGCATCTTTAAATGAATCTGGCTTGTGATTGGTCCCCCAGATATCGTTATTGATTGAAGAAATTCATCAGGATCGGTAGAGTAAACTAGTAAACCAGAGTTCGTAGTATCTGATCCAAGAAAATGCACTTACTGGGTACGTTTCAACAACCACTGTTGTCTTTGTCAACACTTGATGAGGAGTGACTGCAATCTACTGACAACCAACGCTAGAGGGATATGTAAAATCAGGCGGTTTTTGGCGATTTTAGCCATTAAGCCCCCCCACCGCATAAATCTGAAAGCCCTCTGAGCCCCCCTCCTGGAGACGCTATTGCAAAATCAATGGAGAGAAACTATACTACCTTGTTTCTTAATAAAATGTAACGGGGTACATCAGGCAACTATGAGAGCCAAAAAGGCCTCAAATTGAGCAAAGAAAGACATTAATTTTCATGTGCATTTCAACCAAGACGCTTCATTAGTGGTGTTCGCCCTTAATATCATATTATCATGACCGTTTTATTTTGTTTTATGTTAAGGGCTGGGGTATGAACGTTTGGACAGTATTTATTGTGGGACATTAGAGCACATCAGACATATCGAATTGCATTCTGAATACTAAGAATGTCCTGATATCAAATAATTTTGATTTTTGAAATTGCAATGTAATACACATTTTATGACAAATCATTAAAATTGATATTTTGATATATAACAGTCCTCAAGTAAATTTTATAAATTTAATCATACATTATTTAAGTATATGTAGCTGGGAGGAAAGGCCGACGATCAATTGAAAATTTTGACCTTTCGTATTGAAGATATGGATCCCCCAAAAAAAATAGGTCTTTTGGGAAATAAAATCCATATCTTCAATATGAAAGGTCAAAATTTTCAATTGATCGTCGGCTTTTCCTCCCAGCTACATACACTTTAAGAATATGTCATTAGATTTATAAAATTTACTTCGAGGACTGTTATATATCAAAAATTTGAAAAATATCAAATTTTAATAATTTGTCATAAAATTTGCATTATATCGTGAATTTCAAAAATGAAAATTATTTGATATGAGAAAGACATTCTTCGTATTCAGAATGCAATTCGATATGTCTGATGTGCTCTCATTTCCCACAAAAAATACTGTCGAAACGCTCAAAACGCTCATTCCAGATCCCTTAAGTATGTCATATTACATGTTTCACATTTGTACGATTTTAAATAATTCTTTATCATGTTTATAGGACATGCTCTGTTATATTTTTATATCCTCTTTTCATTCTTGAAAAGATAGATCATGCTTTTTATTTCACCCATTGGGTATTTCTTTATTAATTTGTGTTTATATGGCGATTTCAAGTGGGATAATAATAACTCCTGGATGACGTAAGCATAATGTTGATAGATTTAAATATCATTATAAATAGGCACTTAATAATAATGATATTGAAATAAATTGATAAATAGATAAATTAATAGATAAATAAATAAAAGATATATAAGCCTAGATAAATAATAAATAAATGATAAACTAGGAGTAAATTGCAAACATTAAATATCTTAGAGCAAATGAGCATTTAATAAGTTTTTGCGACAAATATTTTGCCCCTTCTTGTACGTTTTATCATTATTTTATCTTTTACTAATTTGTTTTTTGGGACATGCTCGCTTATTTATTTTTTATGTGTTCCTCTTATCATTTGTGAAGTATTTCTTTATTTTTGTTTTAGTACAAGTGATCACTGAGTATGTTTAACTGTGGAAATATCGGTAGATAAGGTGTTTTTTATTTCACCCTTGAGTATTATTTATAAGTGTATCAACATACATTTCACATGTCATGATTTTTCATTGTTTTATTTTAAAAGCAATTCTTTATTGGGGTGCATGCTCTCATATATTAGGGTTTTTTTTTCATGTTCCTCTTGTAATTCTTGATAGATGGCTGTTTATTTATGTCGCGTGTTAAGTATTTTTTTAATTTTTGGTCGAAGTGTATAATTATCATCAGACACATGTCACATTTTTATGTATGATTTTGCATTATTTAATTTCAAATTATATAATTTTTTAAACGTACTAACGTAGTTCTTTATTTTTGTTTCTGTGAATATCATCCGAAAAGTAGGCCTCCTGCACATTATGATTTTGCCTTGCTTTATTTAACTCTTTACTGGGGTGCATGCTCTCTGCTGGTTTTTTTCATGTTCCTCTTATCATTATTGACAAGATAGCACCTGCTGTACGCTGTTTATTTATTTCTTTACTTGTGTTTTTAGATTTTGAAGTTTATATCATGATAGCACACGCTATGTTTTTATACCAACCGCGTTTTCTTTTTGAAAACAGTTCTTGTTTCAAATCCTGGTCCGCAATGTCAACATTCAGTTCGTTCATAAAATATTTCTATTTATTTATGTCGCGTGTTAAGTAGTTCTTTATTTTTTGCTCGAAGTGTATAAATATCATCAGACACCTGTCACATTTTTTATGTATGATTGTTCATTATCTAATCTTAAAATATATAATTCTTTAAACTTATTTCTTTTTTTCTGTTTCAGTGAATATCATCCGAAAAGTAGGCCTCTACACATTATGATTTTCCTTGTTTTATTTAAACTCTTTATTGAGGTACATGCTCCTCTTATCGTTATTGACAAGTCATCACATGCTGTACGCTGTTTATTTATTTCGCCCTCATTTTCTTTGCTTTTGTTTTTAGATCTTTAGTTCTTTATTTTTGTTTCTGTGAATATCATCCGAAAAGTAGGCCTTCTGCACATTATGATTTTTCCTTGCTTTATTTAACTCTTTACTGGGGTGCATGCTCTCTGCTGGTTTTTATCATTATTGACAAGATAGCACCTGCTGTACGCTGTTTATTTATTTCGCCCTAAATTATTTCTTTACTTTTGTTTTTAGATTTTGAAGTTGATATCATGATATCACACGCTATGTTTTATACCAACCGCATTGTCTGGTTAAAGACAGTTCTTGTTTTAAATCCTGAATACAATGTCAACATTCAGTTCGTTCACCTCACAATGCGGTGCGATGTTATATAACTGTATATATTGCAGGGTTGCCAAACCCGCGATGTAATAGGCCTAGGTCAATAGGATGAGTTTTGAAGATTTTCCTCGCGACAATTTCCTGTCCTATAGACACCAATTGATGGTTAAGAAAAATATTGCATGACTTCTCAACATTGGCTTACGCGACTTCTGGTAGTTTTTATCTCATAGAAACCAACGGTTGATAAAAAAAATATTGGGCGACTTTTTCAATGATTTGACCAGCGGTTTGCCCTCATTTGTTTGGCAACCGTGGTCTGTGTTAAGTGAATATATTTCGGTAAGAAAATAATTATCATAGACCAGGTAGACAGAACGGACAATAGTCATAGGCGCTCTCCTCCATTTTGAGAAATATACTTTTACACACACACTACATTTATAATTAAAATGATCAGCCTTGAAGTTTTACCTTTTAGTGGGTTAAGCCAAACCTAAGTGGATGAAATATAAATCAACACTTCTGGCACTGATTGGTTTCCGTAGTTGTTATATGGAATACGAGCTGTCTGTAGCTACAAAATTGTCTGCAAATCGGCTTTTGCCGGGCCTCTCTTTTTCAGCGTTTTTCTCATTAAATTAGGGTCCCGTTCAAATAAAAAATAAACTGGTGTCTAGATGTAATCACAGTTAACACACCAGGAAAATTATAGAATATACAACAACCTAGTTACACCTGTAGACTGCGAACAAACATGCACCTGGCCAGACCTGGCCGTAAAACAAAGTGTTCTCCCTACGGATACCCTTAAGGGTCACACAAAAAAACATTCATAGGCCTAAAAATCCCTTCCTTGAAATGTTGAAATAGGGTCAAAATTGCAAATGTGTCCTCGGAATCTAAAAAATAGGGGTGTTTCAGAGTACCATTTTGTCCTTGTTTTGAAGTAAAAAAGGGGGTAAAATTTCATGATTTGTCCTTGAAATCGACTGCAAAAGGGGGTAATTTGTACTTGTGGTAACGGTCCTATGCGTCCCCCCTCCCAGGGAGTGACCCCACCGGGATGCTGGGCTCTTTAATTACGCTATTTAAGCAACATGCAATTTTCATCTCACAAAACATGTAACGCATTACCGGCCGGCTCATCTCAAAACTAGCCAAAGTTTTCAGCCCGAATCGTGTGTCAAATATCCAAAAGTCGCCCAATTTTTCTCTTAACCATTGGTTCCTAGATGAGATAAGAATCTATACCAACAAAAAATTTAAAACACGCTAAAAATAATATAGGGCTAGCATGTTTATGACTATTTTCCTGTCAATTCATATCAGCAACATGACTTTAAAATCAGTTGCCACTCATTTTGATACAGCCTGTATTACTATAACCTCATCTTGAAATGCTAGTCTTTATTGTAATGCCACAGTATATAATTATTATGTGCAATGAGAAAAAAAATCAAATTAAAACCATGTCTAAAAATGTTGCTAAATAAGAAAGCATAAAATAAGCCTTGATTGCCACTGCTAATGAATTTTCTACTATATATAATAATTTAATTTGCTACTGTGCCACAGCATACAATATTTGTTATTTCATTTTTTTCTAATAAAATCATGTCCCCCAGTAGTTGTGATAATACTAATAGGCTATGAAAGGCCGACTGTGGCTCATTATTAAAATGTGTTCTTCTGCTTAAGTGAATCTATTGAATTGTACCGAGGTTACGTTAGGTTATGAAATGTAGCACTTGATGGTCATTCAGACAGAATGAAGGGGCTAGATTCATACGTGGTGGAGATGCAAATTTAGACGTTTTGGGGGCGAAATCAATACCAAATTGATATTTGGTGCAATTTGAAAGCAATTTTGAAGAGGTTGGAGTGACCACTTTTAATGATGCAGGGTATACCATGCTATATGAACTGACCGATGATTAAAAAAGTGACCATTCTCAAATGCAGGTCGGGATTTGCTTATATTTTTTTATAAAATCCAAAATAATTACCGCACTGACGCGAGTATAGTCCCACCTTCGAGTAAAGTCCCATGCCCAAATTTGTGAAAAATTTCAGAAATTGTAAAAAAACTAATTGTTATTACACACCTTTGTGTGAGGGCCACCTTATATAAATTACGAACCGTGTACTTGATTATTTAAAAACACCGTAATTGAAGAATCAACATTTTGATTTTATTGCAAACAATCAATAATTGTTTTTGCACATAGATTTTTTCAGCAATGTTTTCAACTGACAAGTGATTTTTAATATATTGCATTGTTAAAGGGTATTACTAACTTTCCAGAATCCTTTGCAACATGATGTACATGTATCACCGTATTACAGCAAATGACACCCCTATTACACAGGTATTGTTTTCATGTTGAGAATAGACTAGCAAAACATGGGTCGATAAAAAATAAACATATTTTGCAAGATCTAGATGTGCTCTGTTCATCGAGGTACTTTTTGTCACTATTGCAGTAGATAACAAATCACTACAAAAATGAAATGGAAGAAATGCATCATGGGAAGAGTAAGATATCTTCTCTGAATTGATACATACTGGTGGCACCTGGGTGCAGGGGTGGGGCGTTGGCTAGCCACTCATCCACCCGTCATTATGGACAGGCAGTTTGCTCCTGGGATAGACCAAATTAATGGCTATGACATACTAGTATGCTAAATTCTACAAATAATGCATGAATTAGTTCTGTGAACTCAAAATAAGGCCAGCCTAATAAATGAAGGCTATAGCAATAGCTATTTGAATGGACTAAACCCCTAGAAGGGGCACACAGAATTGTGTTTTCAGGGTCAATATTGGTGAAAATGACAGGCACTTGTCAAATCCTAGCTAAGACCGTACAGGGGCAGAGCTATTTAGTGTGTGGTGTTAAAACACCATAATAGACATGGCATCACTCTGTGTTATGACGCTACGCCACTGTAGGGCCATGCACTGGAAAACTTAAAAAAATAATAAAAGTGAGATTTTGGCTTCCTTGAAATAGTAGCATCCATGTTTGATACACACGCTAACAAAGGCGGTGTATATAGGGCGTGTTCATGCTGCATACCGAGCTGCAGATATCTTACACTTTTATTTTCTGTACTGATTTGCTATATAGTGCAATATGGGTCGATACTCGATAGTGACAAAAAGTACCTCAATGAGCAGAGCACATCTAGATCTTGCAACATATATTATTATTTCTTTACTGTGGACCCGTCCTATTTTCAATGAAAACAAAAGAAACCAGTATGACGTAATAGGACTGTTAAGGTGAGTGGGATGGCAGGAATCATATTTTCCACTTTTAGCCATTTAACTAAAATACTGCAGTGATTACTCTCCTTTAATTAAAGCCATAATGTTTTGCTTCACAGCAACGCCCTCAATTTTACTCAGATTTCTACTTTTTGCATAATTATAATGCCCAGTGGTATACTAAAATACCATGTAAAAGACTAAGCCTGAAGTGCTTTAAAATAACAGTAAAATTTAACTTTTTATATCAAAACCAGGGAGACCCGGTTTTATTCAGAGTTCACTGATTGAGTGCTTCAATGCCAACATGTGCTGTGCACGTCAGCTTATGTGTACACACGTCGAGCGCGATGCTCTGTGCAGTATTACATGTAATACGACCGACAAGCGTAGTACACGCATTGTAGGCGCTGGAATGAAATCACAATTTTCTTTGTTATACCTCATTTGTTTGGCTCAATATTCAGGGATAATGTGATCAGTGAAAACAAACATTTAAATAGGAATATATTCTCTATGCAAATCACACATTATTGCTTTAAAAGAGCATTTTGTGATCCACATCCTCATCCTCCCACTTTTCTCAAAAAAAAAAGTTCAGATTTTTATACTACTGGAAACCTCTGGCTACAGCTACATAGTTTTTTATGTACAAAAAATTCTTGCAGATTAATTTGTTTAGCTGTAGCAAAAATATCGGTAAGGGCTCATATTGAAATACCCTACCACGTTTTCACACAGAAAGAAGGCAGGATTCCCTCGCTAGCTGCGCCTCAGGAAAGCTCGGTCATAAAGCGGATGGATAATATGCATCAGTGATACACCCTGCCCAGGATTTTAACAAAAGAAGGCTAGCACAGGAAAGCTGCAGGATGGCGCACACCTTCCTGTGTAAGGGAATTTCAATATGAGCCCTAAGTTTGAATTACGTTCTGGTACACCAGAACAAAATTACAACATTAGCCTATTGTGTAATACACATCAATCATGCATAACTCGCAAAGTCAATTTGTATATTTTTATTTGTATATATTTGAATACAAACACTGCTAAGTCATGCTCCCTTCCAAACACCCTTAAAAGTACAAAATTTAAACTGTAATTTAATAAATACTGCTGCACAATCCAGACAAAAAGCTGTGAGAGAGCACAGTAAAGAATATAAACTACATATACGCTTTCTCTTGGAATTTTGATGAAAATGATTTGTAGAAAATAAAAATTGATTTTATCCAACTGTTGTTGCTTGATTGCATTGAAAGCGCACACACAGACAGAATATATCTAGCTTTAATTTTATTTCTACTTGGAATTCAAGAAATAAGTGTCCTTGGGCTTTATTGCTATGGACAACAGACAACAAGTTTGAATTTTTTTCTTCAGAATTTCAGAATTGCAAATTTTCATGGCCGTGCATATTTGGAATCCGCATGCAAAAGGCATCAAATTTATAATGAATACATGAGCTTGCACCGGAGTGGTTACGGTAAATATAATTAAAGACAGAGATAAAATAAATTTATCGTGTCTGATGTCACTGTCAATTACGATCCTTGATTGGTTTACACAGGTTTATAGCGCGTAAAAGGATCGAAGACTGATCTATCTGGTGCTGATCGAAGAAAAGGAATAGCAGCAAATGGCGAAAAATTATGTACTTTTACAAGGCAAAAAGCAGATTTTCTAGGCATTGTTGACATGGTGCCTTCGCGAAAGAAAGTTTCCCACTATAAAGACCTAACTTTTGAGATGGTTTGCATGTTTGAAGGTGCAAAATTAACAATAAGGCGCCCGGTTGTACCCCCGCATTCAACGAGTCATCACATCACGACACTTGTAAACAAACCATGCTCGAATTTGATTGACAGATGACGTCAGACATGATAAATTCTTTTTATCTGTCTTTTTATGAAGTGTCATTTTATGAAGTAATGTGTGATGTGTCATGTTGCAGAGGATTCTGGGAAGGGTAAGATATCTTTTCTGGAACACAAGGTGTAACTAGAATGAGATGGCAGTGATATCTTCAACAAGGGGTGAGGGATTTTCAATGGAATAGCCCAATGCACCAATTAAGTCAAACAAAACAAAATTGGGTGAAATTGTTACAAAAATAGAGTCTGGCTGATCTGATTTACAGCACGGGAGAATTTTTTTACCCTTCCCAGAATCCTTTGCAACATCACACATCACCTCATTACAGCAAATTGTACTCCTATTGCTTTGTACAGGTTCTCTATAGTACAGGGTGCTAAAGGGTGATTTTGGGTTTGGGATCTTTTTTCCCTACATTAGCTAATGGAACCAATGTTTTTTATTTCCATTTTTTTCTATCAATCAGTTCAGAAAACTGCAATGGAAGAAATGCATTGTGGGAAGTGTAAGATATCTTTTCTGGATTTATAGTCTGCTGCCACAAAATCAGTGTAAAGTTGCAGGGCCATTTTAGGAGATATTGTTAATTTTTGTGGTGATTTTATTTTATCCCATTTTGCGGTTTGACATAGTCCTGCAAATTCAACAGCCCACGAACATGCTCGATAATAAAGCTTTATTACTAAGTGTTATTTAAAAGAATTCTACAACTGCAAAATCATCACCTATTATGAAGCTAGCATACAGTATTATGTGAAAATATCTGTATACCAAAATACAGCAGTACATGTACATCAAGCAGTACCAAAATCAATACAAAACCAAGATATTTTGGGAATAAATAATGTCTTTTGAAAAATCTAATCAAGGAGGAAAAATTTTGACAAGGAATATCATTTTAAAGCTGAGCATCTTTTAAGAGATTCCGGGTAGAGATTTAAAATAAGAAAGTGAATTCTGCGACTATGATCTTAATCTTCCACACAGGGGGTATGAATTTCAAATGGAGTCACCCATCCAGTGTTGGCTGCTCATTTTGTGGGAGAAGGTCAGATTTCAGAGAAGATATATCACACTTCCCATGATGCATTTCTTCCATTTTAATTTCCTTCACTGATTTGCTGTCTAGTGCAACATGCGCGTCAATAGTGACGAAATGTACCTCATTGAACAACAGAACACATCAACATCTTGCAAAATATGTTCCGATCCATGTTTAACCAATCTAATCTCAAAATGACAACATAAAGTTAACCTGTACTAAAAAGAAAATTGTTTGATTGGTGTAACATAATTTAATAAAAATTTAGGGTAGGTCAGTCGGCAATTTTTATTTAAAAAAAAATGTATACACATTTTAAGCTGTAAATCATGAATGATAAAGGTTTTTGAATTTTTTTCGCCATTTTTTTTCAAAAAAAAAAAAAAAAAAAAAAAAAATCCAAGGTCGAGCCTATTTTTAGGGTCGGTCGAGGCACGCCAATCAAACAATTTTTTTAGGCCTCCCCCCGCTTTTCACATTCTGGAGCGCCGTGACTCAAATAATCATGGGTGAAAATGAACATTGGAGTCGACAATTCCAAAAAGTTGACAGCCCTGTGTAGATCCCAATATTATGCCAGGGGGATGGTCCATACAATCATCCCTCCTAATGTTGATGCCTGTATGTGGGTTTCTGACCAAATTACCCTCATATTTGGCCATTTTAGGCCCCAATGTGCCAATTTTTGTGCACTTTGCACAAATTTATTCCACTTTTGCACTATACAGTGTGGGCCAAAAACAACTTTACCCAATTTCAGAGGGTGGTTGCTCGAATTGTGGAAGAGCTATTCATAATATTGTTACATATTCTAAATGTATATATTTCTAAAAGTATGTGATGAAGAAATGAAAGCAAAATAAGCTAAATTAACAAAATGGTGCTAGTTTTACGTCCGAGGGTCAAAAATCACTTTGTCCACACGTAATTCAATGCTATGTGTCCGATTGCTAAGAGTATGGCATACATATGCGTTAGGCATACATGTAATTGGTAAACACGTTTGGCTTGTCTTAAAAAAGTGATGATTGTTTTACATGCATGAAAGAAATACAATCGATTTAAACCCCCATTTATATACTTGTCATGTACTCGAACTTCACTCCTGTTATTGACCAACAATTAGCATAAAAATTACACAATTACAAAGGTTTTATCTGGCGCAATTTTTGAATTTTAAATAGGCCTTCGTGCATTTTGTGACTGCATGGCTTATTTCTAAATAGGTTTGCAAGGTGTCAAGATAAGGCAATTCACTACACAAGAGATGACTTTTATGGCACAGGTATACTTAATTAAGAACAGAAAGCTTTTTGGTAGTGCAGCGTCAATTTCGGATTCGTTTCCCGAACGTAAGATCCCACCTAAACCTACCATAACTCTACATACGAACAAATTTCACAACCTCGGTAGTGATGAATAGATGAAGCACGGAGCGGACGTCTAAGAACGGGTCGTTCAGCTGAAAATATTGCAGCGGTTCAAAGGGAACTTGCAGAGGGAACTTGCAGCTAATCCAGAGTGTCGACGCAACAATTTGCCGAACATACCACATACGCAATAAGTTCAATAACTTCAAACTTTCTTGTAGATAACATTTCAGTAATGACAAAAAAAATCAGGTCTGAGGTAACAATTGCTTATTGCATGTTTGAAGAGAATAGTGTTTATCGGGTTATCTTTGCAGCGTGAAAGCTGCATATCATGACGAAATATCATAGCTTAACATTTAAATTGTTCATGTTTGATTTATTTGATTGTGTTATATAAAATTGCTGAACAAATTTGTGCGTATACTGAGTGATTCTCATTATTTGTCGAACTCGAACAGCTAGTAGGCCTTCGCGTGGACAAAGTCAATTTTGACTCTTTGATTTAAAACTAGCGTCACGTTTTTAATTTAATATATTTTTGGATAGTTTTTTCACCAAATACTCTAAAGAAGATGTTCTTTACGAATATGTGAAAACAATTTGCAGCAGACTTTTCAATTTTGAGATATGAACCTTTTAAATTGGGTAAAGTTGTTTTTGGCCCACACTGTATTTCATCAGTTAAGCTTCAATATGGCATAAAAATGTTGTGCTCTTTGAACGTATTTGTACCGTAAACTAATTATGTCGCTAAAAAGGTGCTGGGCTCACTATACTTCAAGAAATTTTTTCCAACCCCAAGAAAAACTGGAGAGGTAGTTTGGCTCCTCACATTTTTTCCAACCATGCAAATATATTAGGCATACACCCAAATGTCTCAGAAATATATGTGCAGCTTTGGCAATATTGATTTTTCTCAATACTAAAAGAGAAGAGAAGAGAAGGGAAGGGAAGGGGGAAGGGTAAAGGCAGGCTAGCGATACGCTGTACAAATTGCCTAGATACCGATTCTGAGGACAAGACCTGTGTAACAGTCGCATCCCCTGCTTTGTACGCGTCTACCCAGGTCACGGTCTGTCTACGTGACGAACTGTGCAGGACAATCAGGGTCAGAGGACAGTTGCAATCTGTGTACAGCCCTCCTTGTAATAAACCTGCCGATCACCGTTTTGTACCACCAATATGCAGCTGTCAATCATCATGCACAACAAGTGAGAATTACTGGGTTAAATCATGGTTAAATCGGTAATAAAATTATAAAACAATTCTAAATAGGTAAATATACCATATATTTTGTTTTAAAAGGTAATTAGATAATCTATAAAAGAGATAATTACTTACAACTTCAGAAAAGTTGAGAAAAGATGTTTTTATTGCAGCGTCGTCTGCTAAAAAGGCAGATGACGTATGCCAAGCTAGCGATTAGTCACCTAGCTCTTACACATACAAGGTTCAGAGCTCACACTGTCCTCACTTTTGCAATCGAAGTAGTGCTTCTCTAATTTAGTACTCTCAGGTAAAGAAGAAGAACTGACCCATGATTTTGCTGAATCGGGTCAGCCAGGTAAGGGCAACACAGCTATTGTTTGTGGCTTTATTATTGAAGAGACCAATCCAGTTAATTAAGATGCATCTAATTCCAGACTTTAATTAGAGTTGAGAGCCTTTTTACAAGATTGTCAGGATTTGTTGTTAACCCAGTTTTCAATTTTCAATTTTAAAAGATTTGGTCAGCTTAACTCTCTCCAAGCGGATGTCGACTGCAGACGACAAGTTTAATTTTTTTTTAATTCAAAAATGTCAGAAATGTAAATTTTCATGACCATATTATTTTGGAATCGGCATGAAAAATGGATTAAAATGAGCACAAACAAGCATAGTATTTGAGTTCAGTGGTTCTTGAGATAACTCTTGAGGTATCAATTTAATCCATAAATTAGTGCTTTAAATGCAAAATTCTCAATTAACAAAATTTACAACATCATTTATTCGTATTGGGTCACATAATAATGCAAATGCCCTTGGGCTTTCTTATAATGCTCAGCCTATGCAATATAATACGGAACTTCTTTTACGATATACTGCCCTCTAGTGATTGTTGTTACTAGAGTTAACAGTTATTTTAGCAACTTCAAAATAATAATGATGCTGACTGGTTCAACCCCTTTAATTAATAAATAACTGGTTAAAAAATAATGCTGACTGGTTCAACCACTCTAGTAGATAGTTAACTGGATAATAAAATGATGCTGACTGGTTTAACCAATCTAGTAGATAGTTAACTGGAAAATAATAATGATGCTGACTGGTTCAACCACGCTAATATACCGTGTGTCGAAAGTCCGTTCCGCCTATATTCCGACTTCCCGTGGAGCGTAGCATCAATATGGAAGTACCCCCTCTGTTTATTTGCCTTTGGGCTACTAGCTACAATGAATCCAAAGGCGAATTGCAAAGAAAAAAATATGTCGGCCGTTGTTCTACATTTTTAGAGCTAATTTTGTATGTGTTAACGGATTCAAAGATCTGCAAACCTCAGATTTCAATGGAAAAACAATACTGACTGAGGTTTGCATACCTTCTGAGGTTATCGACCATAAAGAGACAACAACTTCAAATAAATTGCTAAGTGACATTTTAATTAATCTAAAACAATAACCAGTAACAAATTAATATCAAATTAATTGTGTAAGTTTAATTTAAAGCATCTTAAATATTATTTTGTAGGATATAAGCAACAATGTTGATATGCTTTGAGGTATGGATTGAAATAATCCTTTGCATGTTTTGAGATATTTTCTCAAAATATCAAGAGCTATCTCAAGAGCCACTGAACCAATACTACAGTTTGATCAGCTAGTAATTGGTGGGCCTTAAACATTGCAGATTAATATCAATATATTTTATTTGGAGAATAGTCGTGACATCTCTCCAGAAGTATTATAAATTATTAATTGAAGTCCTGTACTTTGTCTGCTCTCTTTAACACACAGAATATAGACCAGGCAAATCAACTATATCACTCTTAGCGTGGGCCTAGTTTTCAGCGTAGTGATAAAGGCCTAATAATTCCTGTCGATTACGAGCTGATCAAAGTATAAGCTTGTTTGTACTCAGGATTCCAAATATGGTCATGAACATTTACAATTCTGAAATTTTGAATTTTTAAAAGCAAAATGGAAACCTGTCTAATCGACACCCGCATGGAGAGAATGAATGTGCTTTAAGGGTAAAGGCTTTGGTAACAAGCTTACAGGTGAAAAATGTATTTGCTGTCTGTTGTTGATAGGGTGCCGAATACTGCTGATGACATTATACCAGGTATGTTATCTACTGCTGAATCATGGATAAATGGTTTACTTGTCAAAGTTGTGATGTTATCTGTTTGTGACTAGGGTGTTGGACATCTATTGTTGATAATGGTATGAATGACATACTAGGTGTGCTATCTACCGCTGATAATGGTGTGGATGACATACTAGGTGTACCCTTTATTGCTGATTTAGGGTGTGGATGACATACTAGGTGTGCTATCTACCGCTGATAATGGTGTGGATGACATACTAGGTGTGCTATCTATTGCTGATAATGGTGTGGATGACATGCTAGGTGTGCCATCTATTGCTGATTAGGGTGTGAATGACATACTAGGTGTGCTATCTACCGCTGATAATGGTGTGGATGACATACTAGGTGTACCATCTATTGTTGATTTAGGGTGTGAATGACATACAAGGTGTGCTATCTACCGCTGTTAATGGTGTGGATGATATACTAGGTGTACCATCTATTGCTGATTTAGGGTGTGGATGACATACTAAGCGTGCTATCTATTGCTGATTAGGGTGTGAATGACATACTAGGTGTGCCATCTACCGCTGATAATGGTGTGAATGACACACTAGATGTGCTATCTATTGCTGATTAGGGTGTGGATGACATACAAGGTGTGCTATCTATCGCTGATAATGGTGTGGATGACATGCTAGGTGTGCCATCTATTGCTGATTAGGGTGTGAATGACAAATTAGGTGTGTTATCTACCGCTGATAATGGTGTGGATGACATGCTAGGTGTGCCATCTATTGCTGATTAGGGTGTGGATGACATACTAGGTGTGCCATATACTGCTGATTAGGGTGTGAATGACATACTAGGTGTGCTATCTATCGCTGATAATGGTGTGGATGACATACTAGGTGTGCCATATACTGCTGATTAGGGTGTGAATGACATACTAGGTGTGCCATATACTGCTGATTAGGGTGTGAATGACATACTAGGTGTACCATCTATTGCTGATTTAGGGTGTGAATGACATACAAGGTGTGCTATCTACCGCTGATAATGGTCTGGATGACATGCTAGGTGTGCCATCTATTGCTGATTAGGGTGTGAATGACATACTAGGTGTGCTATCTACCGCTGATAATGGTGTGGATGACATGCTAGGTGTGTCATCTATTGCTGATTAGGGTGTGAATGACATACTAGGTGTGCTATCTATTGCTGATTAGGATGTGAATGACATACTAGGTGTGCCATCTATTGCTGATTAAGGTGTGGATGACATGCTAGGTGTGCCATCTATTGCTGATTAGGGTGTGAATGACATACTAGGTGTGCTATCTACTGCTGATTAGGGTGTGAATGACATACTAGGTGTGCCATATACTGCTGATTAGGATGTGAATGACATACTAGGTGTGCCATCTATTGCTGATTAGGGTGTGAATGACATACTAGGTGTGCTATCTACTGCTGATTAGGGTGTGAATGACATACTAGGTGTGCCATATACTGCTGATTAGGGTGTGAATGACATACTAGGTGTACCATCTATTGCTGATTTAGGGTGTGAATGACATACTAGGTGTGCTATCTACCGCTGATAATGGTGTGGATGACATGCTAGGTGTGTCATCTATTGCTGATTAGGGTGTGAATGACATACTAGGTGTGCTATCTATTGCTGATTAAGGTGTGGATGACATGCTAGGTGTGCCATCTATTGCTGATTAGGGTGTGAATGACATACTAGGTGTGCTATCTACTGCTGATTAGGGTGTGAATGACATACTAGGTGTGCCATATACTGCTGATTAGGGTGTGAATGACATACTAGGTGTGCCATCTATTGCTGATTAGGGTGTGAATGACATACTAGGTGTGCTATCTACTGCTGATTAGGGTGTGAATGACATACTAGGTGTGCCATATACTGCTGATTAGGGTGTGAATGACATACTAGGTGTGCCATCTATTGCTGATTAGGGTGTGAATGACATACTAGGTGTGCTATCTACTGCTGATTAGGGTGTGAATGACATACTAGGTGTGCCATATACTGCTGATTAGGGTGTGAATGACATACTAGGTGTACCATCTATTGCTGATTTAGGGTGTGAATGACATACTAGGTGTGCTATCTACCGCTGATAATGGTGTGGATGACATGCTAGGTGTGTCATCTATTGCTGATTAGGGTGTGAATGACCAAAGGGTGTGCTTAAATTTGCAATCAATGCCTCCATAGATTCCTTGCCATCATTCACCAATTTGAAAAGATGGGGAAAAGGCTTACGGACAGCTGTCCCTTTGTCAGGGGGGAAAGGTACTCTCCTGCACATTTTAAATAATTGCCAAAATATGCTGGACAGGTATCTATGGAGACACAACAACCTCATCCGTATTTTTCTTTCCACATTTCAACAGTCGGAGGCATTTCGTAATTCTCATATTAAAATCTATGCCGATCTGGAAAATTATACCATAGGAGGGGGACCATACCACCCAATATCATAAAAACGTCTAAAAAACCGGACATTGTGTTATACTGGCCTGCTGACAAGCGAGACATTCTCTTTGAGTTGTCGGTACCATTTGAACCAAACATCAGTAAAGCTCATTACACCAAACTTGATCGCTATTCTTCCCTGGTTGCCGACATCACTAACGCCGGGTACTGTTGCTCACTTGTTGCTGTTGAAGTAGGCTCAAGAGGCTTCATTGACGCCGACAACAAGAATAGTCTGACTCGTCTGTCAAAAGATCTCAATCTTCCCACAAAGTATTCTGATCTCAAGACCCAGTTGATTAAATCGGCGCTAATGTCATCTTATTCCATTTTCATCGCCAGATATGAAACATCTTGGAATGTAAATGAAATTATTTAACTTTTTCTTCCCGCCATGAGTATTTCCAACTTTGTTTATTTATTTAAATGTTTGTATTTTTGTCCTGCCTTGCCTGCAACCGGAATGGGTTGCAGTAGATCTGGGCTTTATATGTGTTTTTCTTTATGTTGAATAAAGATGATTTATATATACTAGGTGTGCTATCTATTGCTGATTAGGGTGTGAATGACATACTAGGTGTGCCATCTATTGCTGATTAAGGTGTGGATGACATGCTAGGTGTGCCATCTATTGCTGATTAAGGTGTGGATGACATGCTAGGTGTGTCATCTATTGCTGATTAGGGTGTGAATGACATACTAGGTGTGCTATCTATTGCTGATTAGGGTGTGAATGACATACTAGGTGTGCCATCTATTGCTGATTAAGGTGTGAATGACATACTAGGTGTGCTATCTACTGCTGATTAGGGTGTGAATGACATACTAGGTGTGCTATCTACTGCTGATTAAGGTATGGATGACATGCTAGGTGTGCTATCTACTGCTGATTAGGGTGTGAATGACATACTAGGTGTGCCATCTATTGCTGATTAAGGTGTGGATGACATGCTAGGTGTGCCATCTATTGCTGATTAGGGTGTGAATGACATACTAGGTGTGCCATCTATTGCTGATTAGGGTGTGAATGACATACTAGGTGTGCCATCTATTGCTGATTAGGGTGTGAATGACATACTAGGTGTGCTATCTACTGCTGATTAGGGTGTGAATGACATACTAGGTGTGCCATCTATTGCTGATTAAGGTGTGGATGACATGCTAGGTGTGCCATCTATTGCTGATTAGGGTGTGAATGACATACTACGAGGGGCAGTCAGTATGTTTTAAGAGTTGACTCGTGACGTCATATGTGGATTGTTTTCATGGCATTTCTCAATGATTACATAAACACTGTACCTTTGTCTTTCAAACAACACATGTAAAAATTATATCAAACCAAAAAAAAATAACAGCATTAGCATAAAATCAATATACTAGGAACACTGCCAAATCACGCAAAAAGGCGGGCCTTTTAAATTACAGAAAAAACACGTGTTTACAATGTCCGAAAACAGCAAAAGTACAAGGTGCATATGGCTAGTTTTGGGCAGGAATAAACACTAGGTCCTCCGTTTGCATTTGGTAAAATATGAGACTTGCCATTAAATTTAGGTGGAAATGAGACGTCTGGAAACTTCAACAACTTTAGGGCTTGAATGGAAGCAAAATTATTCTGCAAAAATGGTGAAAATGAAAAAGCAGTTATTACAAATGACATTAATTATCTCCAAAATGAAACAGACTAAAATATAATGACTGGTCATGTGTGAGAGCTGGTACTCGGTGCGATGATAACTGGTGCAAATGAAACAACAATCTGCGCATGCGCAGGTGGGATGACTGATACAACATGGTGGAAATGCACAAAAATTGCTAAATTCCATGTAAATAGGGCCTAAAATATTACAAAATGCTATGAAAATTTTAATTTAAATATTCATATGAATTTTTATGGATGATCTCAACCTGAAATGAACAGAAAAGTTTTAAAAATAAATTTCTCATTCAAACGATGGCCTCTCTCTTTGTACCGCTACTTTTTGTAGAAAAATATGGTTAAAAATTTGACTTTTTAAAAATTTGTAACATGTTTACCATTTCTTCAATATTGCTTTAATATGGTTAAAAAGCAATAATACAAGCAAAAAGTGCACACAGAAAGTACATTTTATAATATTTTAGGCTTCTCATATTTTGGTCCATGGTGACACTCGTCACCTTGTGTCCAAAGTATTGACCTGCACTCTCCACATATTTATTTATTCATTTTTTCACACTGATTGTATGTTAAAGGGTGCCTTCAAGGGAAGTATAACCCTAACAACACAATAATAATTATTTTGAAATTTTTACAAGCCATGGTTCAACTGACCCCACCCTATGTTTCAACTTACCCCAGGGGTGGGGTTAGTTGAAACACTTTTTTTCAAATTTTCAAATTGGATTATATGAATAATCATAAGCAGGTCCAATAAAGTTTAAGGGTGTATTTGTAGCATGTATGTATATGTTTATACTGATATGGTTAGTGTTTCTTGAAAGTAATCGGTTTGTGTTAAAAAGACGATTTTGAGAAAAATGTTTCAACTAACCCCAATCTCCCCTACCTCATTTCAGCCTCTTATTTCCCCTAACAAAAACGCCTCAATTTCACCAGGTGACTCTAGACCATTGATTTTATGCTAATGCTGTTACGTAATCATGTGTGTGATAGAATTTTTACATGTGTTGTTTGAAAGACAAAGGTACAGTGTTTATGTAATCATTGAGAAATGCCATGAAAACGATCCACAAATGACGTCACGAGTCAACTCTTAAAACATACTGACTGCCCGTCGTAGGTGTGCCATCTATATTGCTGATTAAGGTGTGGATGACATACTAGGTGTGCCATCTATTGCTGATTAGGGTGTGAATGACATACTAGGTGTGCCATCTAGTGCTGATTAGGTGTGGATAACATACTTGGTGTGCTATTTACTGCTGATGATGGTTGGATGACATACTTGTATGCCATCTTCTGCTGATAATGGTATGGATAATGGGTGATGTACTTTGGTTTGCTACATTTATTTCCATAATGACGGGTCATTTTAACTCATTTATTCTCTGTTACAGCAAGAATTTTCCGCATCATTTTCCCCTGTGGAAAATGTGGAAAACAAGATAAGCTTAAATAAAGTTAATCATTTGAGCAGAAATGCCAGCACAGAATCAATAAAAACATTGTACTGGCATTAACATTTAAGAGTACAGCCTGATGATTATTCCAGCGAACATAGATGTTATGCGATCGAGATAAATGAGTCTTGATGTCGATCAAAATCAAAATTCAGTTTTCAATTTTATTTCATAAACCATTCTCAGAGGTTTTTGAGAAAAACCCAGTCAGCATTGCACTTACAGTTCCAGAGATATGGTCATTTTAATTTCCTCAGAACAATAAAATACAACAGAATTGTTGGCTATATCTCAAAATCGATAGTTCATGACATCAACTCATTTTGCTTGATCACATAGCAAATGGGCTATTCCAGTTGAACTCCATTCACTTTCACCCACTCAAGTAACATCATTTGAAAGTTGCACTCCCTGTGTGGAAGATTAAGGCCAAGTCTTCTATAGAGGGTGTATGGATTTTAAATTGAATAGCCCAGTGACAATAAAATTACCAGCTGGCTAGACTAATTTATGAGCTAGCCTGATCCCAGGTCTTCAAATGGTGTGCATTCATGCATCCAACTGTCTCTCTCTCAGCACAGGTGTTGACTGTAGACGATAAGTTTCACATTTTGTACATTTTCATGACCATATTTGGAATGGGCATGAAAAATGCATTAAAACCATATTATAACATTTTCAAACAAAATAGATTAGCATTTCTTTGCCATAAAATGTTAGCTTTTACTGTCAGATATATCCCTTTTATTTTTGAGCCGAACAACTACGGCAAAGCAAAGAAAATTGAATTTACTACCAGCGCACATGTCGCCAATCGTACCACTCCTTCGGTCATGTTATAGTACGACCTTTTGTTGTGTATATCACCGTCCCAAATGCCGTCACGTACTGTGTGTTATGAACATCGTGTATGCGTTCGACTAATAATTCCATCGTAATAATAAAGCGCCAAATCCGGCGTTTTATTCAAAATCTCGGATTTTGACAAAACTGCAGCACCTCGAGTCTTGATTTTTTGCAGGCTATATTGGTTTAATAAAGAACAATTTAATTGTGTAAAAAAATGAATTAAAAAAATTCAGTGAGGGCGTCCTCCTCAGCAAATGTTATAATATGGCTTTAACATGAGTACAAACAAGCCTAGTATTGGTTCAGTGAGTCTTGAGATAGCTCTTGATGTTTTGAGAAAATATCTCCCGCAAGCCATTTATATACTGAACATCTAGTACATGCTCGACTAATATTTCCATCGTAATAATTAAATGGGTATCTAGTACATGCTCGACTAATATTTCCATCGTAATAATTAAATGGTTGCTGCTCTTTTTTCAAAATGTCACAGAAGTAAAAATAGTCTTTGATTTTTGCAGAGTATGTTAATTTAATGAAGTACATTCCAATCATGTAAAAAAACCTGAATTTTGAGAAATATAGAGAGTGTCCTCCCCAACAAATGATACAATATGACTTTAAGGGTGCACAACCATATTTCTATATGGCAGTGTGAAATCATATATTATATTGCATTTGCTCTAGATTGTGCTATCTACAGTAGATAGCTTATTGCATATAGGGTCTATTATAGTGTGCTATCTACAGTAGATAGCATATGGTCTATATATTGTGCTATCTACAGTAGATAGCATATTGCATATAGGTTCTATAAAGTGTGCTATCTAGAATAGATGACAAATTGCATATTTGTGCTATATACAGTAGATAGCATATTGCATATTGCATATAGGGTCTATAAAGTGTGCTATCTACAGTAGATGATATCTATGGTAGATTGCTTTTAGGGTCTATATAGTGTGCTATCTACAGTATATAGCATATTGCATATTAACTGTAGATAGCATATTGCACATAGGGTATATAAGGCTGGCATTTTCGGGCGGGCTAGCGGGTACCCGCCCGAGATTACATTACCGGGTACCCGAAATTTAAAAAAAAAAATGAAAATTGATAATTTGTATTCATGTCATAGTCTATTAATGATTTCAAAATGTATTGAATTTGAATTTTTTTTTTAGGTCAACCATGAATGATCCTAGCATTTAGGTCTAGGTCCAGGGACACGTATTGCATATAGGGTCTATAATAGGGTGCTATCTACAGTAGATAGCATATTGTATAAAGGGTCTATAATAGTGTGCTAATGCTGTCTGCCATAGATAGCATATTGCATATAGGGTTTATAAATAGGGTGCTATCTACAGTAGATAGCATATTGTATAAAGGGTCTATAATACTAATAGTAGGCATGTCACAGTGGCTGCACAATACTTCTGCCACACTGTGCATGCAAGCATAACAGTAAATTGAAAAGTGCGCGCATGAAAGTTGTTCAATTTTGGCAAACATCCATGCCGAAAAATTAATTTTCTCATATGTGCTATTTATCACAATTGTTTGAATTTTTGATATATGGTGTGTGAAACCTTTCTGTGACTACCATCGGGTTTTTTTAAAATAAATATTGCTTCGTTTAATAGCTACTACCTGTTTTTATGGATTGTTGAAGATCCCTCATAAATCAATAAATATAGGCCTTTTGAAAAATCAAGATCTACCACCATTTAGCTGAAATACTAATCTTTCTAAGCATGTAAATTATTTCCGTCGACAACGAATGGCACACTTGAGGAAAACGATTTGAAACAAACCATTTTTTATTTTAGTTTAAAGGGAGTAATATTCCAAACCACAATAGCTCTAAGCCATTGTGTGTGTCCAAGGCCACACCATTTTTGTATCACGCTGTATAGTAGAGGGCTGTTGCTTTTACCGTTTCTATTCCCATGTTAATCCAGATAACAAAATGTTAATTTAAAGTCTCATTGCAAAATAATTTTTATTTTTACTTTTCGGATTTGGCTTTGAGCAATGATGACACATACCATATTTACAGAAAAAATGAAAATTCTATACCAGACACCGTCAAAATGTCAAAGTTTGTATTTTTTGTATTATATTAAAGTAATATACTGCAGATTCTTTACTCAACATCATAACAGGTTCATATTTGACAAATTCATGATGAATGAAAAGACTTTCATTAAATATTGAAAAAAACCAAAATTATTCATGCCAAATTTACATAATAATATGATGAATACATAATTAGCTGTAATAAGCTAATTTGCATAATTGATTACTTTTTGTGTATTTTTTGTTATCAATTGAAAGAACTTTGTATACATATGTTTGTGAAAAACCGCACCCTGATATCATGTACGGTTTTCTTTGGGCATCAATTTTGCATATTAATTAGCTGAACTTAGTCATTTTTTCAACTTTTATTTGTCTGCAGATTGGCGAAATTGCTAAAATAGTATATTTGGTTAATTTATTATAATTATTCAATGATAGATTTTTAATTTTGTTTTCTTTTGACGGTTAAAAAAGATAGACAATTAACCTGTGATACTTAAATCAACGTTGCTTTTTCAAGCAAGTGTCCAAATAAACCTTCAAAATCTCGAAATGTGCCAATTTTGTCATTATAGCAATTTGTGGCAGATTTGCATTCCATTTATGAGTATCTTAAAATTGACACTACGTCACAATGCATTGACCGATTTCAATTCGGTTTTTTGATTTTTGATGCTTTAATAAAGGTCATTCATGTAGAAACATTAAATAACGTGTTTCTGCTGCCCTTATTTTTGAGGTGATATACCTACTAATAGTGTGCTAATGCTGTCTGCCACAGATAGCGTATTGCATAGGGTCTATAGTGTGCTATCTACAGTAGATAGCATATTGCATATAGGGTGATAGGGTCTATATAGTAGGGATGACCATGAACATTTGAAGATTCTCCTGTATTGTAGAATCATACATTATATTAAAGAGCTCATTAAATGGAGCATTTCAGTCTTTAAATGACCTCAATGGGATAAATGGTTCTGAAGTTATGGCCAATTTTATATGCATGATTTGAATAGGCAGTTTGGACAGATTATGGACACCAACGAAAAATGGCACAAAATTTAATAATGTCCAGTTTAAAATTCAGTGTTTTCAAAAAAACACCTTTTCAGTAACCCTTGAAAATGGATTACATGATTTATACAAATACTCACAAGAAGAAATCATTTATAAATACATGTTTTCATAAATGCATTCGGAGATCTGGTCTTGTAAAATTACCTTTTTGTTCTATATTTCTTTGTAAAAATCCAAGATGGCAGTCATGGAAGAAAAATTATGAACAAATTTAACCAAAAAAATGTAGCACCAAATTTTGACAACTTGTTATTTAAGTCACAAAACATGTAATAAAGTTGATTTGTAGTGACGATTTTTTGTGCGAGGTTTCCGAATTTCGCATCCAAGGCCCAAAAATTATCGAAGTCCAAAAAAGTGCAAAATTCGGAAACCTTGCTTAAAAATTTGTCACTACAGATCAACTTAATTACATGTTTTTCTAAAAATAACAAGTTGTCAAAATTTGGTGATACATTTATTACACATGAGACTCATCCATGCGCTCAGTCTCTTATGGAGTGTTAGACATATGAACTAAACTCCTCAACAAAAGTTTGGAAAGTTTTTTCAAGCATCTGTATCTCAAATTATTTATGACATATTCATATGGTGTTGCATATCAATGGATAGCTACAATATTCGCCTTTACAATGACACCCCATTTGAAACAATAACATTTTTCACGGCTGAGTACACGCCTTGTGAATGTAGCGAGGTCTCAAACAGAATTTGCCAAATTGAGCATTATTCTGTGCAGCAAGCTGCAATCCCATATCTTCACAATCTGGGACCTAATGCAATCCTCCCAAGATGACACTGCTCGCCCCACAAAGCCACGGTAGTCAACGACTACCTACAGAATATGGGAGTAGAGCCAAAATGGCCTGCCATCAGACCAGACCCGGGGCCAGACCTCAACCCGATTGAACACTTGTGGGACCAGCTTGATCGTGCTGTGCGTGCCAGAGAAGCCCATATGCAACCACATTGAATGACCTGCGACGAATCCTTGTTGAAAAATGGAATGCCATCCCACAGTAACGTGTAACCAGGTCGGTGAACAGCATGAGGAGAAGCTGCCTGACTATTGTGGTTGCCTGTGGTTTTTCCACCCGCTAGTCAGGTTAGTGGCTAGCATTATTTGAGCACAGAATAATGGTCAATTTGGCAAATTCTGTTTGAGACCCCACTACATTCACAAGGCGTGTACTCAGCCATGAAAAATGTTATTATTTCAAATGGGGTATCATTGTTAAGGGGAATATAGTAGCTATCGATTGATATGCAACACAATATGAATATGTCACAAATAAGTTGAGATACAGATGCTTGAAAAAATATTAATATATATGATGTCTGCCATAGATAGCGTATTGCATATAGAGTCTATAATAGGGTGCTATCTACAGTAGATAGCATATTGCCTAAAGGGTCTATAATAGTGTGCTAATGCTGTCTGCCACAGATAGCGTATTGCACATAGGGTCTATAATAGTGTGCTATCTACAGTAGATAGCATATTGTATAAAGGTTCTATATAGTGTGCTAATGCTGTCTGCCATAGATAGCGTATTGCAATAGGGTTAAGTATGGTGTTAACTTGCATGTGAAGCCTCCGAAACAGGCTTTCTTGGGTATCAGTATATTTTTCAGACATTAACTATAATCAGTCAAGATTAATAGGTAAATTTTTGCGGGAAAATTTTCTGGACATGTGACCAATGCGTATCAATGTGAGTGTAACCTCAAGCCTGATCCCTGACCCCCGGCGGTGACCTCGCTATTCAACTCTTAGTTATTTTGAATTGGAATAGTATTTTGGCTGGAGTTTCGATAGAAATTTGTGCATTGCAAAATTATTAAAAATAATGCAATCTTAATTTCTTCACAATATCATCAAAACGTAATTTCAAAAATATTTACCCGCGGAAAAAAATATCTATCTATGGAAACTCTTGTTATAACAATATTAACTTCCGACAAGTAACTTATTTTGCATCCAAGGAGAAATTCTTCCTATTCAAATACATAAGAAGACCACCCGCTGTGCTCGGGGTCACATTCCATAATGCTAATATGTCTGCGCCCATGGGTGTCATCATGTGTCCAGAAAATTTACCCGTGAAAATTTTCATATTAATCTTGACTGATAATATCAACACTTGTTTAAATTTATGACATTCTGCACATGTCAAGTAATTATTACAATGCAGATATCAGTATGAAACACACCAGACACTGGTAACAAAAGTTATGTATATATAGGGGCATCTCTGTTTCTCCTTTGTGGCAAACTACTTAAAACATGATTTTTACACCACTTAAATTTGGTAAAATCAATCAAAATAAGGTATTTTTTAAGGGCATGAAAGTGATTACTTTTTATGTCTCTGGTGGTTCTTCATGGGAGCTTCTTCTAAACCTTATGTGCATCCATCGGCCTCTAAATAATAACTATATGGTCATTTTCACAGTAAAGGGTGTAACTTTTGATTTTTAAGGTCAAAATTTCAAACCACTTAAATATGTTTCTGTTTACTGAAATTATGCATAGAAACAACTTAAATTCCAGTAAAATAATGTTTCAAGGCTTAATTCTTTTGAGTTATAATAAAAAATTTAACATTTCCATAGCATTTTGGTTAAAATCTAAGAAAAAATGTATTTTACATAAGCTCAGAAAATTATGACATGAAAGCTGTAATACATGTGAAATTCCATTCCAAGGTAAGTCAACAGATATAAGTTAATTTTTATACCATGTTTTGCTTCTTGGGTATCAGTATATTTACATTCTGCACATATCAAGTAATAATTACAATGCAGATATCCGTATGAAACACACCAATTTAGATGTGCAAAGATGATAATTAATCTTATTGTTGTTTCGGAGGCTTCATTTGTTTCGGAGGCTTCAATTGTTAACGGAAAGTTTGTATTGGGTCCCATTTTCAAACGGTGATGTATATCTCCACTGTTTAACAAGTGACTTGAGGATCTACTTTGCTACATTTTGATAAATAGATTGGATGACCTCTTTTATTTATATTTGCACAAGCTAGCTGAACAGTTTGTTTCGGAGGCTTCAAAAAAGTTAACGGAAAATCGCCTCTATGAAGTCAAGATTTTATAAAAAATTTAAAAGCTTGCAAATCGGCTAATTTTTGTTACCTATTTCAAGTTAAGTAATCAACTTATGAATCAAGAAGAACTGAAGAAATAACAAAGAATTATGAACCAAAGCTATACCCACAAAGTTTGTTAACAATTGTTAACGGAAAATGAAGCCTCCGAAACGACAAATATCGAAGTCCGGTTCTCAAAAATACAGGGCTGTTCACAATTAAAACTAATGTGGCAGTTTTTACTGAGCCTATATGACTACACATTCAGCATAACAAAAATTATCCATGAACTAACTGAAGAAAACGCAAGGCTTTACAAAAATGCTACGGTACTATTTTTTTAGTACATCAAAAAGACCATATTTATGGACATTTTAGCCTGCCAAAACTGAACGCAGTAACTCCCAAAGATGATTATGCTACCCAAGGTAGCTGCTAACTAGATGACTTATGTGGCCAAAAAGCTTGGAATTCTGTAGCTTTATTAGACCACTACAGACCAAAGTGTTTAAAATCCAGAGTTACACCCTTTACCGTGAAAATGACCATATAGCAACCTACACTTCCTGGCAGAGAAGAACAGCTCTTGTTTACATTTTTAGAGCGTACGCAGCATTGTGGTATTCTGATGAATTCAATCATCTGACAATGCTGACAACAGATAGGTAATCTGATTGGCCGTCAGGGGTGGATTTAGGGAGGGGGGCGCAGCCGGCGCGCACCCCCTCTATTTTTTTCTAGCAAAGGGTGCCGGCCTAACTTAAAAATACAAAAAATGAAAGAAATTAAAAAAATGAACAAATTCGGTCATGAACAGCAAACAATGGGCCAGACCCGTTGAGTTTTCGAGGGGGTAACCCCCCTTAACACAATTTTTTGCGTCGACCAAAAGGCGCCCCCTCTATCAAAAATTCCTGGATCCGACCCTGGCCGTATTATGTGTCAAATAAGACCGGTATATGTCGCTCATTAACAGGGTGTGTGCATCAGTCAGAGCAAGAGAGTGCCATACCTCTCTGAAAGCTGTATATCCTGAGCCAATCAGAGATATAGTTAGAATAGTCTGTAAGAATTAAAAAGATTATGCAGAAAATTGCTTAACAGATTTAAAAATTTACATTTTACTCAAATGATTATATCATGTAATTATTAAACCAATTGGGCCCTGTACGAAAGGCAGTAGTGCCCATGGGGTAAAGTTACATTGATCATATAATTAACCAATCGTGAGCTCTGCTCTGTAAGAATTGCAGTAGTGCTGTGGTTAAACTCCAAAGAAAAACTAAAAAAGTATAGCCCTGTGCATTGTAATGGGACTCTGTATTAGCCCTGTGCATAATGGAAGTGGCCATATGTGACATGATCAAGGGAAATGAGTCACACGTCGACCCTGGTCAAAAATGAGTTTTACACATGTTTCTAAAGAGGACATTTAGAGCTTTCAGAAACTGAAAACCCCATGTTGATATGATGTTTCTTTGTGAAGTTACGTCAATTTATCAATTGCTGAAAACAGTATAAAACAAAAGAATTTTGACACTTTCTTTGCCAATATCTCAAAATCAATATCAGTGACATCTGACTCATTTCCCTTGATTGTGTCACATATTTGATTGTCACACATGATATGGGGATCAAAGTGGTGTATAACTGGCATTCTTAAATCAGCAAAGGTCCAAATTGATGATAATCGGCATCTTTAACTCTCTGTAATTCTGTTTACATCAATTTCTGTCATGCAAACACTTTCCATTGCAGTTTGTTGGTAATGGGTTGTTCCATATAAAATTCATACACACTCTATGGAAGACAGGATTTTCTACACAGGAATGTAGATTTCAAATGGACTCACCCATTCAGGTAACCCCATTTGAAACTCACTCCTTGTGTGGAAGATTAAGGTAATATCTGTCTTTAGAAATTAGAAGAAGATAGCAGGGAAAGGTCATTGAAGAGGCCAGCTGTTCATTGGCACATCATGTGTGAATATTACCAGTCTTTAATTAATATTTGATACTACAGAAGGGAGCTTCACAATATATGCTGAATGTAATGTTAGTATGGTGTCGTGTCATAAACTGTGGTATATTTCCCAGTAACCATGTGTTACATGTTACAGAAATGGTTAAAAATCAGACATTGTGCAAAATAAAGACATATGTGCAAATTAAAAAAAAAAGTAAATTAAAATTATTTGATATCAGAATGATATTCCCCATAATCAGAATGCAATTTGGTGTGTCTGATGTACTCCTAAGTCCCACAAGAAATACTATGCTAAGGTGTGTGACAAAGCTCTTAAGATAGCTCTTGATATTTTGAGAAAATATCTCAAGACTATTTATAGGTAAAGATATAGGTAAAATAACAAACACAAGGCATTCTACTTAAAATTCATACTCCCTCTGTGGAAGACCTTTCTTTCTCAAGTCTTCCACAGAGGGAATGTGCATTTCAAATTGAATAGCCCATTGAACATTTTAATAACACTTTTATGAAATCCTGCGCAAGATATTGTATTGTGAC
This sequence comes from Amphiura filiformis, assembly GCF_039555335.1. Taxonomy (NCBI): domain Eukaryota; kingdom Metazoa; phylum Echinodermata; class Ophiuroidea; order Amphilepidida; family Amphiuridae; genus Amphiura; species Amphiura filiformis. The sequence continues at coordinate 16,631,658 of NC_092647.1, read as the reverse complement.
ATACCAAAAATATACAAACACGCTAAGTTCCTTTAAGGTAACCATGGTAACGCTAGCTGCAGAAATTGATTTGGTTTGACAAAGCACAGAATGGCAGATTTTGTAATGGCAGTATATGTGATGTGTCATGTCAAAAGGAGACACTTTTGGGCAGGATCGTAAATGGAGAAATAGCCAAAAATCTGCCCGGGGTGATTTTTTTACAATTTGGGTTTGTTGGGAATTTGTGATGTTATTAATGTTAAAAATATTGTCTGATAGTTTCAGACCGAAATATAATTGGCATCTTGTATTTTTTGAGACATTTTTCAAGGTAATTCCTACTCTTAACATTGTCAATAATATTTTAAATGGCCGATATCTCAATTTCCAATTTTATAATACCATAACTTACGAACTCAATATCTTCGGTTAGGAATGTCCGATTTCAATGGGAAAAACGGCGTCGTGGAGCAAAATATCTGTATATTTAAGATATGTAAAAAGCTCAAAATTGATAACCTGCCCAAAAGTGTCTCCTTTTGACATGACACGTCACATATATCAGAGAAGATATCAGCTGATATCACACCCTTCCCAGAATCCTTTGCAACATATCTCCTCATTTCGTATATGACACTCTCATTACTTTGTGCAGGTTGCCTTTGTTTTCATTTTGAGACTAGCTAAACATGGGTCGATAGTCAAGAAATTAACATATTTTGCAAAATCTGTATGTGCGTTGTACATTGAGATACATTTCATTACTATGGACCCATGTTGCACGAAATAGTAAACCAGTAGACATGGGAACTGTAACATACCTTCTCTACACACACATATAATATATACTCTGTAACAAGGATATGAATGCTTTAGCAAAGGTGGTAGCTGAGCCCTTAAGCTTGAAAACTTTGACAAAAAAATTATTTTTGTTTTCCAGACATATTTTCTATAAAACCTAGTATTGGTTCAGTGGTTCTTGATATTTTGAGAAACTATCTCAATTTTTTTTTTATGTAGAAAGCCTATGGCTAAAGATCCACAAAAATTAAAAGAGAGGTCATTGGGCTGACAGGTAAAAGGGTGAAGTATACATACATACCCCACTATAAATATAATGGTGATTGGTGACTATCCCTGGGTTTGTAACATCATTTTTATGGGTAGTTAAAATTAATGCCTTTGTCAGATGCTAGTTATATGCATAGCCATTGAAACCATTTTCAAATCAGAATTAAATCAAAATACCTAATTTACAACGCATTCAAACTCACTGAATCACACTATGGAGCAGGAGCTGCCTTTTTCTAGATTATCAAAAATATCATGATAGATTTACCTAATAGAAATTATGTTTTTGATCAAATGATAAAGTGATATATATCTGATCCAGCTGGGGCTATTCAGTTGAAATCCATACACCCCTATGGAAGACATAACCTTAATCTCCCACACAGGGGTGTAGATTTCAAATAGAGTCACCCATTCAGTTAAATTCATACTCCCTGTGTAGAAGATTAAAGTGATGTCTTCCATAGGGGGGTGTATGGATTTCAACTGGAAGAGCAGATTGAACCCTGTAGAGCTGATGTTTGACACATCATAGGAGCTTGTACTCACACTCACAGCTCTCTAGCAGAAAATGAATATACCTGTACACCCCCTTTTGGCTTAATGGATTGCTCCACTCATCCCTTCATAAAATGGGCCACATTTATTACGAACTGGCACTTGTATTTTAGCTTGGATTTGTAAAAGGCGTATCAAGCCTTGATGCAATAGCAGCAGTAGCAGTAATTACACTCACGAGTTTCTACTTGGTATGACTTTATCATTTTGCATTTCTACCGTCTTTTTTGTGATTCCTTGTTGGTTTTTAATAAACCATATTCTTTTCGAATGGAATAATGCAGCGGAGGAAATTACTATTTAGTAATTATAATAGGAATAGCATGGATTGAGTTTGGAAGCTGTTATCCTATTTTGAGGATTCACCATGTTTTGAATTTTACTCTTTGATATATATATATAAACATATATATATCTATATATTGATATACATAAAGAGAGAAAGCTTTCTACACCACATGCCAGTTGTAAGAGAAATCCTACCTACGCAATCTGTGTTTCTGTTATTTTTTTCTGCGTTAATGCAAGACAAAAATTAAGCGGCAGTTGCAATCTGGATGAGTCTCTGCTGTAGAGTGCTGTGTGTATGTTAAATATATATAGAAAGATATATGCACCACATGCCAGGTGTATGTTACACAAATCAGTGGAGCTCAGATTGAAGGGGCATGGTTGACATTGTATACTTCATCTATGGATAGTGCCTCTATACTTCTTTGGAATATTGACACACATCAACAACAACAAACACCACGGTGGGAGAAATATCCAAATGTTCTCTAAGATGCATCACTCGGATAAGGAGAAGCACTCGGATAAGGAGAAGCACTCGGATAAGGAGAAGCACTCGGGTAAGGAGAAGCACTCGGAGGAGAAGAAGAATCATTCTGAGAAGAAAACAAGGTTTTCGTTTCGTAGGAGATCTTTAAAAGACAATAGCCATGATTTGCCATCGCCTGAGGCAGGGGATACTACATCATGTAATTCAAAGCCTATTATCAAGTCTTATTCCTATATAAGGTATGTTTATTCCTATATAAGGTATGTTTATTCCTACTATATAAGGTATGTTTATTCCTATATAAGGTATGTTTGTTCCTATATAAGGTATGTTTGTTCCTATATAAGGTATGTTTGTTCCTATATAAGGTATGTTTGTTCCTATATAAGGTATGTTTGTTCCTATATAAGGTATGTTTGTTCCTATATAGTATGTTTATTCTTATACATGTATAAGGTATGTTTATTCCTATGTTTATTCTTATACATGTATAAGGTATGTTTATTCCTATATATAAGGTATGTTTATTCTTATACATGTATAAGGTATGTTTATTCTTATACATGTATAAGGTATATTTATTCCTATATAAGCTATGTTTATTCCTATATAAGATATGTTTATTCCTGTTTATACCTATATAAGGTACATTGTATGTTGCATGGTCAATAGATGGAAACTGTTATGTTTATTCATATAAGGTATGTTTATGTATATTCATATGCAAGGTATGTTTATTCATATAAGGTATGTCTATATTGGGTATGCTTGTTCTTATAAATAGGAAATTTGGGTCCAACATGTCAGCAAGGAAAAAATTATACAAAATAAAAAAATATTCCCCCTCCAAGTGTACACCTTGATTTGTATGAGTAAACTATACACATCCAGGGCTAGAAACCACCCAGGGCTAGAATTATTTGAGTCGCTAATTTGCATTAATGAATATCAATTAATTAGTTTAACCTTGATTTTAAGACTAATAATTATTGCTAGCAAAAACTTATTATTATTATAATATTATCTAAAATCTCTTGCTACCTAAGTCCATTATTTACGTAATAACACATGTTTCTAGTCTGTGAAAATATCGAATGCTGTTAAAAATTTATTTCTGCTTAAAGAAGCTGACAAGCTGGCGAGAGAATGAAGGTATGCTTGTTGTTTTTAACTTTCATCAAAAACAAAATGCTTTAATCAAGACAATTTTTGTCACAATAATTATTAAATTCCCTTATTTTAGGCTTCTTTTTTTCCCCAGAAAAACACTTTTATGAAAAGTGCAAGTGTCCAAAAACTATGTAACAAGAGCTCAAATTCATCCTACTGTGCATGTGTGCATAGGGAATGTTGTACACAGTATAATGTACTGACTTCCACAGGCCAGGGAAGGCATGATCTGCAGAGCTCTTTGAGCTTCAAAATGTGTTGTGTCAATAGTGTTACTGGGGTAAAAAGTAGCTGGTATTTTAAAGCACTCACAGAATGTTATTATTCCGGGCATATAATCTTACTGTTCAACTCACAGCATTCTGAAAAAATTCCACAAAAATTTAAAATGAAAGTATGACAATGTTATAATTTATTTATATATGCACGATAGTGCAATGGGGTTGGCCAGGTTAGTGAAAATTGACATTTAATTGATGCCCAATCTGTAATTTGGGGATAGAGTACAAAATCTGTACAATTAAGGAAAAATTAAGGTGATTCTGTGCATGACACAATATATAGCTGGCGATTCTACCTTAAGGAATATGTCTATTCCTGAAGGTATGTTGCTTGGGCAGTATGTGGAAATTGGACATTTTCATCGTGCCAATGTTTAAACAATTCTTTCTGATCTTAGTTAATTTGTCCACAGTTGTTTCTTTTATTGATGTACATATAGTGTCCATATGTTATTTCTAGGATGTCATGCACAGTTCACCCTTGGCACAGATACGCCAGCTTGCTACCAATACAAACGCAATCTTCGCTTCAAGCCCGCTGTCAGGCCTCTCGGGCATCTTGTGCTTCAAAGAATATGAAATACAAAGATAAAGTTTATCTTATCTTTTTTGATGTCGACACTTTTTGGGCGTAAATGTTGAAGTGACCCTGACATAACCTGAAACGACCGCTACTCCCTATTCCAGAAAAAAACAGCACTGATTTTTTTGGGTTAAAAATATTATCAAGTTCTGCCAAGTGAAACATCGCTTAATCCTAATCATTCATTTAGTCCTAACTTGAAAAACTGGAAAAATGAATTTTCGGCATGTTTTCTGACAATCGAGTCACAAAAGATCACAGGTTTCGAACAAGTTAAAGCATGCACAATCTTGAGTATATGCCGAAATTTTGCGCTAATTTTCACTTTTTTATGTTGCTTTAATTAAATGGTTGGTTATAAGAAACATGAAACATGTCTTTTCCAAAATTTAAAGTGCATAACTGAAATTAGTCTTAGTACAAGTCTTTGGGCTTGAATGTCACAGCATATGAAAAACACCCTAAAAACACATGTTTTTGGCCTTTATTTCCAAAAATTGGCAGTTGAACAAACCACTTGCTGTATGGCACTTGAGACATGCCTATTATTCTTGACTAACCCAATCGTTTGGATTTGCAACTTTTGAAAATGCATCAAATCTCAAATATTCATTATTGGCATCTTTGTTAATTTAGAGGTTTTAAATTTGGTAGCAAATGCGGTGTCAAATTGGAGCTAACAATATGTAGTCCGACGAGTAGGACCTGTTTTTTTCTTAGTTTACCAACTATACTCTAACTCTGATCACTCAAGAAAGATTAACCACAAAAATCCACTTTTTTTTTTTTTGGGTGGCGCGGTCACTGGACTTTCGCGATTCGTCTTTCTTGGGCCATGTGAGATAGTGATCATAGTGTGAAATGTGTATAGTCTGGTAACTTAGTAAAAAAGAGGTCCTGATCGTCGGACTAACAATATGCTGGAAATGATCGTGTCAATCAAATTGTCATAACTTGAGCAGGCTTAGATTTATGATGGGTTACATAAGGCAAAAAAAAAATTGTTTGTTTGTCCATAGAGGCTTATGAAACAGTTGGGTCGGTAGGTCGGATTTTTTTTAAAATTTTTTTTACAGATATTGCACTTGAAACTGACAATTTGAAGAATGGTAAATAAGTCAAAACACACAGCACTTCACTGGTTTAACTCTTGAGATGGTTCTGCATGTTATACTGTTCATTTTCTTTACATTTTCTTTCTTTAAATTTGTACTAACCACTGTTTTATACGATGTCCCATCGATGCCAAAAAAAAAAAATTCAAAAAAAAAAAAAAAAAAAAAAAAAAAGGACACGGTCGGTCGGACGTGGACAAACAAACTATTTTTTTGGGGCCTAAGGACTTGCATCTTTTTTTGTTGTGTTTAGGTTAAGCATAGGGAATTATAGGGTTTATTTTTCATCTTTTTTAACATAGATTGTGTTGCAGATCATATGGATTCTTTGATTTTAGTGAAAACTTCAGGTTTTTGGAAAATGAGTACGGTACTTGAAAAATGGTTATTTTTGAGAAATCTTAAAATTCGTGGTCAGACCTATAATGCGTGATTATACCCAAATGCGGGGTTTTTTGCGCATCACACATTCTCCCTGTCCTTAGTTTATGTGTTGTTAGTTTCCTTGAGGAGTAATTCAATTAGTCTTAAATTAGTCCGATATATGATGAGTGTAGCTGGCTGTGTAGACATCCCATGTGTAAACTTGAGCTGAATATCTGTGACTGAATTGCCAATGATTGGGTCAGCCTAGCTCAACTGATTTTTATCCATTGTGCAGTTATATGATGCAGTGTAAGAATATGTTCAGAGAAATATTCAACTTGTAAATTTGTCAAGCTGCTACCGCAAATATAACTACCATATTTGTTCCTTTAACCACCCAGGGCGCTTAACAAAATCTTTTTGGGTGGGCGCTTATTTTTCACATTGTAAAGCCAATAATACGTAAAAAAAGGCACAAAATATTCATCCATCATCATCATCATCATCATCATCATCAGTGTGTCATATATTTCAGACCATGATTCAAATCTGAATTGGCATTTTGTGATCCACAGCCTCATCTCCCCATTTTCTCAAAAAAAGTTGAGATTTTTATATCACTGGATACCTCTGGCTACATAATGTCTACAAACCAAAAATTTCTAACAAAAAGTTTAGCAAAAATATCGCCAAATTTGAATTTCGTTCTGGTATACCAGAACAAAATTACAACAGTGGCCTAACACACTAAATCATGCATAACTCACAAACGCCAAATCGGAATCAACTGAAATTTTGGGAATAAGCTTTTTTTGTGGATATCTACTGAAAATGTCATAAAAAGAGGATGCTAATCATGCTAGGATCACTTAAATCATCCTTTAATAAACTAATATTAGTTTGCTGTAAAGTGACTGGGTGGGTGGGTGCTTTAAAAACATTTTTGAATTGCTTTAGTTGGAAGACATGACCATAAACTCCAAACCCGGGTGATGTAGATTTTTTTTAATGGAGCCACCATTCTGGTAATCCCATTTGAAATTCACACTCCCTGTGTGGAAGAAGGTCATGGGTTCCACAGGGTGGTGTATAGATGGTGGAATAGCCAATTTGTTATCTTGAGTAGATAGCTGGGGCAAGATGTTTTCAATAGATCTTTTCAAATCAAAGTTTTCCGAAGTTTGCTATGGATGACCCCGTTTACAATTCCAGGTCATCGACGTTAACGCAAACGCAACTATTATGTCTGAACACAAATCTGTGTGAAAGACACGGCCAAGCGTTGGGTAGTAATACACTATAATATCAAATACAGCAACATGTAGGCCTAACTGTTATCTTCAGAAGATAGTGCTCACAAATATCAGTAGTTTGTGCAAGTATGTTTTGATATTAGAGAGCTTGCAGTTTCCAAATGCTGTGATTATACATACATACAAAATGCTTATATAGCGCTGCTACATAAAGAACGCAGCACTGAACAAGAAGAACTAAATAAATCTACAAATATGAGAAAAATACAGGCATGTATATAAGATAAACAAAGTCATTTAAGCAGGAAACAAATGTGTTTTCAAAGATTTCTTAAAAGCAGGTAATGTGGTAGACTCTCTGATGATGATAGGTAGACTGTTCCAGATGTGAGGAGCTGTGTATGAGAATGTCTTTTTTTCAAAAGATATTAATGTCTTTGTTGAGTTATGCTCAGAGAGGCGAGTTGTGTCTGCTGCTGAACGGAGACCTTGACGGGTTGGAATGTGAAGAGAAAGACATTGCGATAAGTAGTCCGGTGTCATCCCATTGAGGCATTTGAACACTAGCACCAAGATCTTGAAGGTAACTCTATCCTCAATGGGCAGCCAATGTACAGGGTGTCCCAGAATGATCTATACCGGGAAAGATGGAATTTTTTAGGTATGAAGGGCATGTTGAATGGTCATATTGTTTTGCATTTTAAGTTCTACATATATTTAGCTTTCTCAGATTTTTTAGATTTTAAAATTGGACGTTTCTAGTAGAAGTTATAGAAGATTGCGTAAAAATGGCTTAATTCTAAGTTTTGACAACGCAACCTATTTTGAAAATCTGTAACATTACTAACCGTTCAGCACAAAGTTATTTGGAAAAAGTTATGCAGGTATTTTAGTTGTGCCCTGTTCATATTTCCACTAAATAGCCGATATCTATCTATTATTTATGACGTTACGAAGCAATCATTATATGGAATTACGGATTTGTGGCCTAATCCCATTCTCTCTTTGGCGGTAGTTTTAAATATAGTTATTGTGGTGTGAGGTCCATGTCATTTGAAATGCTTGCAGAGATCGAACTGGTTGTGGTACAGAAAAGACAGCTCCTCAATTTACTGTACAGCAGCGTGGATTTCTTTCAAAAACTTACTGGCAAAACGGCAGCTATGTTGAGACGCAAAGAAGATTCATTAGACGATAGTGTATAACGTAAAGAAGTTTGACGAGCACGGAACTGTCAGGAATCGGCAGAGTGAAGCTTCAGGTGCTCGTAAGACTGTAAGAACTAGAGCGAACATTGCAGCTGTCCGGCAAGCTTTAAGGCCAACCCCAACAGTAGTTGTCGTCGAAATGCTGTGCCAAACATCCCACGTTCTTCATTTAATCGTATCGTGCCATTTTTCAAAGGTATGCGAGTCGTTTTTCATCGATTTTACATTATTGCATGCCACGCCAAAACAAATAAAGGTAGCGTGCTGAAATTAACAGAATAAGTAGGAGACATGTCCAACATTATAATGCTGGTATCAAAAATAGATACACTGCCCGTCTTCTATTTTTAGTTATTTTTGCAAACACGGTACAAATCATTCTGGGACACCCTGTAGTTGGTGTAAATAAGGCATGGCATGATCTTGTTTCAACGCTTGGCAAATAACTTTCGCGGCCCAGTTCTGGATCCTCTGTAATTTCTGGATGTCTGTTTTGGTTGATCCAAGAAGGAGTCCATTACATTAACCCAGTCGGGAGAGAATGATGGTATGCGTGACGAGATGACAGGTGTCATAGTCCAGGAACCTACGTATACGCGAAATATCTATTCAAAATCACTCTTGTATCGAAGCGACCTTACGTATTTAGTGAGTTTTGACAATTTTGCATATGTACAAACAAAAAAATCATTATAATAAAGCAACAGTGAGGTGTGAAAATTTGACTTCATTCATACGTATAGATGGCTGTTGAAATAGGTGTTAGGGTAGCCATTATAAAAAATTAGATTGTGATTTGTCTTTTTTTTTTTTTTTTTTTCTTTTTTTTTTTTTTTTTTTTTTCAGAGGAAAAAAACATTTATTCAAGTTAAATTTTAAACAGAGATAAACATTAATCATACACATGATACGCAATGATATTACATGATACACATGATGAAATATGATTTCATACACACAGAGAGGCTCTCACAAAACACTATGCAAGTACAGAACCTCACATTTAAGGTTCTGCCACTACACATCGCCATGCAAAAACCTCTGAGGGTCTAAATCTTATTCTCTACAGAGTGAATTGAAAATACCCCATCTTTTATAAAATATACCAATATTATTATTACATATGTAAATATATTTTTCTAATTTATAATGATTTTGCAATTCTTTCTTGACAATGTGGATCGAAGGGTTATTTTCTTTCATTTTCATTTTATATATATGGAATCTGCATAAAATTATAATCAAATTCAAAACAATATAGTTAGGACCAACACCAAAAAGCAGATTATCTTTTTTCCAAGAGAGGTTTATATTAACTTTGTTTTCGATCCACCTTTTCACATCATCCCAAAATTTCTTAACCACATGACAATCGCAAAACATATGAATCATAGTTTCATTCTCCTCCAGATTTGTCTTTTTGATACAAATACACATGTGAAGTGTCATGTCAAAAGGAGACACTTTTGGGCAGGATTGTAAATGGAGAAATAGCCAAAAATCTGCACGGGGGTGATTTTTTCACAATTTGGGTTTGTTGCGAATTTGTGATATTATTAATGTTCAAAATATTGTCTGATAGTTTCAGACCAGAATATAACTGGCATCTTGTATTTTTTGAGACATTTTTCAAGGTAATTCCTACTCTCAACATTGTCAATAATATTTTTAAAGGCCGATATCTTAATTTCCAATTTTATAATACCATAACTTACGAGCTCAATATCTTCGCTTAGGAATGTCCAATTTCATTGGGAAAAACGGCGCTGTGGTGCAAAATATCTCTATATTTAAGATATGTAAAACCTCAAAATTGATAACCTGCCCAAAAGTGTCTCCTTTTGACATGACACGTCACACATATGCACGGTCCATGTCGAAATTGACATTTTTTACGGCGTTCGGACGGTTCATGCAGCACGCCTAATTTTCACCACGAAAATTCTCTTAAATAAAAAAAAATTCAATTTAAATTTAAATTTAAATCATTTTAATTGATAATGATATAGTCAAACAATGTAAGGATTTGGGCAATTACACTTGGTTGTGTATGTACAAATGCTTCAATAAACATGCCATCTAATCAAGTGCATTCCTGAATCATTTGGTTACATTTAACATTTTAAAGCAATGATTTAGAATATTTTGGGCAGCCAGTCGGCAGTAAGAATGGTTAAATAAATTTTTTAACTGTTCCAGGGACCTGGTAATTTGATATGCAATTACCATTTACAAATCTACACTACCCCTGTGGTAAGATGTTGGAAATGCGAGTGTTGATTTCAAATGGAAATACTGTATAAGTGGAAATTTTTGTGAGGGTTTTATTTTCACGAATTTCGCGATTAGAGCTCCAACCACGAAAATAACACCAGCGAATATATGCAATAATGTATTACAAGTATAGGGGAGGACTTGGGAATCGTGAAAATAACATTCTCGAAAATGTGTCTCTGACTACAAATCGTGAAAATAATTGTATGCGAAAATAACCACTTATACAGTAGCAAATTTACAAACTTTAAACTCACCCTCCCTCTCTGAAAGATTCAGGTTGAATCTTTCTTACAAGCTGTATGAAATTCAACAAGGGAAATAAGGGATCTGTAGCAACAAATATTTAAAATAAATTAATGTACAGAAATACAGTTATGTCAAAGAATTGTTATTGAGTTCTCATTTTTCAAAAGTTTGGAAAATTTTATATTGATTTTAATAGGATATTTAGTAATTTCATAATGCTTGTAAACAAAATGTGTGATGTTGTTATTATTTTTTGCTTGAATGTTATTGACAACTTCCCATTTGCTACTGCAAACAATAGACTCCAACCTTAGGCCAAAAAAAAAAGATGTTTGCTTGCCCTCAACCGACGACTCTAATATTGGAAATCGGAAAAATGTTTTTTATTTCTATTTACTGTACAAAAGAATTCCGACCCTATCTTTGGAAATTCCTGAAAAAGTATTTTTTTGTATTCTGAAGATGTAAAAGAAAATGTATTTTAGAGCTTGTGGGGGTGTTCAGCATTTTAGTTGTTTTGTAATGTTAGTTGATTCATTTTGACACCAAAATTGTCTGATTTTTCATATTTTGAGCCTTAATTAATACAAACAGTAGAGTTTGCTAGTAATTGAAAAAAAAAAGAAATCCAGACCGACCGACCCAATTGTTCAAATTCATTTGAGGGTAAGCAAACAATTTTTTTCTTGGCCTTACTGGCCTTAAACAGGCCTTGCCTTTTAGATTTTAAAGGAGAGTGGTTAATCACTCGCTAGCACTAGGCGAGTGGTTGAATTTTCATAAATACCACTTATTTGGGTATAATAATAAAGTAGAGCTTCAGTCTTAAGACGGTATTTATGTTGAAATGCGGGCGAAGCGCGCTCAAATTTAACTTTCTCTGCTTGGAGAGGGCACAGACACGATTTAATGCTGAATTGGCTGGTTCGATGGCTGATTTTGGGAGATTCGCAGCGAACGATATTTAGTGTCTATGGTGAGTGGAAAATCGCTCATTAGAAATCGAGTTTGGACGAGCGGTGGCGAGCGAGAGCGAGCGATCGCTCGCCCCAAAAGGCAAGACCTGCTTAAAGCCATAACTAGGCACTGGCCTGGACATGGCTTTTTCACAGGAGGTAAATCTGTTTATTGTATAGATACAATAAACTTTACTTGTGATTTCATAATGCTGGTAAACAAAATGTGTGACATTCAAAATATTTTGAAAAAATGTTATCATCATTTTTTGCTTGAAAATATAATTTTTTCAGGATTTCTCAAATAAAAAACCCCTGAAATGCGGTAAAATTGCTCCCAAAAAACGAAATTTGTGCAACCTACAGGAAACAAATGCGTAGTGTTATGTTAAATGCAGAAATCATAATCAGTCGGAACTATCATATCACAGTATTATCACCATTTATGGTAATACAGGAAATCGTATTATTACCAGTAACAAAAAAATGTATTATTACCAGTCAAACCATCACAGTATCATGCAGGAAGTCATATTATTACCAGTCAGGTGCTTTCATCTACACATTTTATTGCCATCAATATTGAATATTGTGGTTCTATATTACAGATGGCATTTTTATTATACAATTGCGGTTCCCATTTTGTTCAATGTATGTTAACATCTACTAAAAAGTAATTACCCTCCTTTAATGAATGACTATTCTTCCAAAATGGTTAATTGTATGCATAATGTGGGATATGTATTCGAAGCAGAATTTATTTCTGCGCATTATGACACCTCATTTGTTGGAATGGGCCCAATATTGATGTTGCAGCGTATATTTAAATGAAATAACCCAAGATTTAAAAGTTGCAGCAAAATCCTATTACAATGTATTCAGTGTAAGGAAATCATGGGTCTGGCAACCCTGGTTGAAGTAAAGTGACATATTGGTTATGTGCTATTCCATTTTTGAAATCTACCATCTCCCTGTGGAAGACTTAAGTAAAGTTTTCCACAGGGAGAACGTTTTTCAAATGGAATCAACTAAGGTTAATTATTTTGCAATCTATATTCCCCCTGTCTCTTTCACAACTGGAGTATTTCAAATGGAAGTTATCCAATTGTCTATTCTATTTGAACCCCATACTCCCTCTGTGAAAGACTTAGCTAAATCTTCCACAGGGGGAGGAGAATTTCAAGTGGAATAGCCCAATGCTTGCTATCTGTGTTCATTTAGCTCATTTGCATAAATTTGCATAAATTTCCTTTTTCCGCTCATCTCTGTATGGGGGTTATGAAAGTGCAATTTTTTGGAACTACTGTAGTAAGGCATATTATTATTGTGACTTGGTGGAGGGTGGCAATTTGTGGTCTCCAAATTCCACAAGGTTTTATTTAATTTTTTTTTAATCCGAATATTTGTGCTAGTGAAATCACCCTGATTAAAACAATGCCTGTCAAGGTGGAGGCATTGCAAGAACTGCACAACTCGAGAACTGCGTAAATTCTAGTCAGTATATGTATGTATGTGGCAGTTAAAATGCCAAAATCTTAAGGTGTTCTGTATGGATAATTCACTATGCACATTTATTTTATTTTCATATCTGTTGTTTGCTATACGTACTATCTTCAGTAGATAGCATTTATACATTCTGTGATAGTACCATTTTGAAATTTACCACACACACCCACCTACACAACAAATACCCACTGAGATCACCCCTACTCAAAATACTGGCACAAAATTGGACACACTTTGTCTACATCTTCAATTTCAGACTAAATTCCAGTCATCAATTTTTCTCATTAAAATTGTAATTTGTCTCCGGAAAGTAGATCTGGGAGTGATAGTCAGCATTACCCCCTTGGAAATGTTTACTACAGGGACTAAGGGGCATGCCCGTAACCAGGATTTATTTTGGGGGGGCTGATTATGAAAAAGTGGACCTTTTTTCAAAATTTAGACCTTTTTGGACTAGGAGTGGATTTTGAAAATGTGGACTTTTTTTCTAAAATTTGGACATTTTTTGACCAAAAAAGGCATAAAAACCTCAATTTTGGCTCGCTATATGCTCGCAAATGGGACTTTTTCACCATTTTGGGATGGGCAAACACCCCCTTGGTTACAGGTCTGCTAAGGGGTTCTCCTCACAAATGGTGGAACCATGCAGTGAGAGATGAAACATGGCCCTGGAATTTGATCTCTATTACAGCACCATATAATAACTTTCTCCATGCGGCAGTGCTAAAAGTGTTTATCATGTTTATGTTTAAGCCACCTGGTTGAACTGCTGAGCTTGTTCCACCACGATACGATCCTTATTGTTTTCTCTGGCGTTGATGGCTGAGGTGGCCTGGATATTGTTTATGGTGCACTGGGAGGGGGGTTAAAATGCTGCGCTACAGGAAAACCATCAAAATTAATGCATTTGATTGACCGCAAGTGTTTGGTGGAGACTTCAGCAGGTTTCCCCGATATAGCGGATATTACAACGGGTACAGACGATGATGAAAACTAGATTGCAAGAAGTGCTTGTGAAATTGTCAGTTATGTTGTCTAGAGGGTCTGGAGGGACCCTGCATTACGTTTCACTACCCTTCAGAGAATTGATCAAAATTGAATTCCCTCCTGAGGTTCAGATCTATATCTGTCAATGAGTTGACCAGATCACAAAGATGTCATTATAGCTAGAGGCAGTATATAACACAAATAGGTCAATGAGTTACATAAAATGACCTTGTGTGGTATTTGGTTCCAAGGAAGTGAGTTTTGCCCGAGGCAATTTGTGGTTAAATGTTGATCCCTCACCACAAGAGTTATTACCGTTGATTTGGTTGAAAAAGGAGGTGAGACATGATCAAATCTCTCCAGGTAACAAAACGTAATGGGATATTGTCACATAATATTGCGAGTGTTGCAGCAATGTCTACTGCAGCAGTATGTTCCGATGTTGGCGGTATCCCGAGTTGGGGGAAGGGGATGAGATATGCTCTAACAAGATAGTTGGACATGTTACGTGCTCTTCTGAAAGCAGTGACCGGGCGATCCTTACAGATCTTTATAATGCTATTCACTACTAAATAGAGCAGGATCAATAACATTTGTACTGCAATACATTGCACTACTGTATAGTGCGAAATTTTCAATGGGGTTTAATTTTTCACGGTCGAACAGGCAACCGTGACTTTTTTTACCTTGATAATATAAATATTACACATATATAGTACTTAATGCATGTGAATATATGGAAATGTGAATTAAACACCCACAAACTGTCCAGAATTAATCCAATTTGCCCAGCTAAAATATCTCGCTATACTTTATATACATTTCTAAAGCATCTTCCACACACAGCATACTAATCACAAGTTTGCATTCAGGTTTCAAAATTGAGCGTAAAATTATAAATTTTTGTAGATGTTTATTTTTGTGAGAATGAGGAAAAAATAGAAATGGAATAAAATCAAAAACAACATACACACAAAAAAATACACATATGTGACATGATCAAGGGAATGAGTTAGATGTCGCTAATATTGTTTTTGAGATATTGGCAAAAACCAAATTCTTTTGTTTTATATTGTTTTCAGCCATTGATAAATTGCTCGTAACGAGATGTCCAATTCAGTTGGGGTTTGCATCAAAATGAAGTATTCGTAAACTGCAAGAAAATGATGTAAAAAACTTCTAATTGAAAATTGCCGACATGTGACTCATTCCCCTTGGTCACGTCACATATGGAATTGGTGTCGACTGCAGGCTAGTTTCAATTTTTTTTAAATTCAAAATTTCAGAATTGATAATTTTCGTAACTATATTTGGAATCGGCATGAAAAATGCATTAAAATGAGTACAAACAAGTGGTTCAGTGGTTAGCTCTTGATATTTTTAGAAAATATCTGAAAACTTGGGACTTTTTTTGTTGAATCCTATATGGCTAGCACACATACATGTAGCATTAACCCTCTGAGGACTACCTGCCGATCTAACATTGCCTCTGATTGGTCAATTACATGATATCTTCATTTTAATCACCAATCAGATTGGAGCTTTGCAAATAATTCACGCCAATTTTTTTG
Organism: Amphiura filiformis; assembly: GCF_039555335.1. Lineage (NCBI taxonomy): Eukaryota > Metazoa > Echinodermata > Ophiuroidea > Amphilepidida > Amphiuridae > Amphiura > Amphiura filiformis. The sequence goes on along the minus strand of NC_092647.1, from coordinate 16,615,747 downwards.
CGTGGTGAAATTATTCTGACAATGTTGCCGATTGGTCCAATTGATAATGAAAACTTCTTTTTGGCCAATCGGCAGGTAGTTCTCATGGGGTTAAGCCTGTATATATATTTATACCTGCGCTTGTGTTCCGTGTAACCAAAGCCGAAGCAGGTTGAATTTTATTTGGTCCGCTGAGATTTTCAAGAGTGTGTCTTACAGGCAAATGAGTCGGGATTTGTAAGGAATAGCAAATTTAGTTGGAGTGTTACAGTGAATAATATAATTTAGATTTTACAATTAGTTGTACAAAGAAGAGCATTTAACTCTCTCCGGGCGGTTGTCAACTGCAGACGGTTCAAATTTTGTTTTACAAATTCAAGAATTTCAGAAAGGTAAATTGTCAATGACAATATTTGAATGTAGCATGAAAAATGCATTAAAATGAGTACAAACAAGTATTGGTTGAGTGGTTTTTAAGATAGCTCTTGATATTTTGAAAAAATACTGATCTCAAAACTATGGACATGTAGAGCATTAAAGGGGAGTAGTGCACATTGAATCGCAAAGGGAAATTGTGTACCCATATCCAGCCCTATCCAGCAAACACAAGAATGTTTTTCAAAATGATATAAACATATTATAAATGTATTGTGGGATAGGCTTTTGCAATAGGAGTTTATAAGAATTAGTAAGTTTTTATCAGGTTCGCTGTCGGACAGGTTTAGAACTTTCAACGACGAATCCGCTAAAAACGTACTAATAAATATTATAAATGTGTTTTGGTTTTGGTGAAAGCATTTTAATAATATTTAAATATTGGGCTATAAAAGGTCATAAAAACATTTTTAAAACATCTCATGTGAAAAAACACTGCAACAATAGTTTTAAAATGTTTTCAAAATGTTATTGTGAAATACTTGTGGCCAATCATTTTTTTTTCAAAAATTTTGTCAATACTTACATAACGTCGGTGGCAACACATTGTTGCATAGCTGCTGGACAAAAGCAAAATATGTTTCCGAGAAACACGCATTTGAAGGATATATATGCTACTTATAACATAGTCAGCAGTGGCTTACCGTGGCCGCTCCTACCCTGGGGGGGCTGAAGAAAATTCAATTCCATGCCGCCCCTTCCGCAACAGCCCGAAAAGGTTGACCCAATTTTTTTTTCGGTGGTTTGAAAAAGTGAAGAGAAAAAAAAAAAAAAAAAAAAAAAAGGATTATAAGCGCTAGCGCCCTAAAACCAACATATTTTCATGTATAGTGCAATTTAAAAAAAAATTTGTATACTTTTGAAATTTGTTCCGCCCTCTTTTCTTTACTAATTCTTTTTGCCTCCCCTTCTTTTTCCGCCGCCCCTTCATTGTGGCCGCCCCTTCATTGTGGCCGCCTCTGCTTTTTACCCGGGGCTGGCGCCCCAAAGCCCCCCAAAAAATACGCCAAGCATGGTCAGTACTTCTCTAATATTATCTCTCAGTGGACCGATTCCATTTGAAATTAAATTTTATTGATTAAACTGTTAAACTGTAACTTAACGGCTGGGGTATGAACGTTTGGACAGTATTTATTTTGGGACATTAGAGCACATCAGACATATCGAATTGCATTCTGAATACGAAGAATGTCATTCTGATATCAAATAATTTTGAATTTTTGAAATTCGCAATTTAATACACATTTTATGGCAAATTGTTAAAAATTGATATTTTTGATATTTAACAGTACTTGAAGTAAACTTTATAAATCTGATGATTTATACTTAAAGTGTATGTAGGTGGGTTGAAAAGCCGACGATCAATTGAAAATTTTGACCTTTTCGTATTGAAGATATGGATTTTTTTCCCAAAACACCAAAAAAATTAGGTCTTTTGGGAAAAAAATCCATATCTTCAATATGAAAGGTCAAAATTTTCAATTGACCGTCGGCTTTACCTCCTGCTACATACACTTTAAGAATATATCATTAGATTTATATAATTTACTTCGAGGACTGTTATATATCAAAATTCAAAAATATCAAATTTTTATAATTTGTCATAAAATTTGTATTATATTGTGATTTTCAAAAATGAAAATTAATTGATATCAGAAAGACATGCTTCGTATTCAGAATACAATTCGATAGATCTGAGGTGCTCTCATGTGCCACAAAAAATACTATCGAAACACAAAAAACGCTCATTTTAGATCCCTTAAATAGCTTAAAAGGAATAACTTTTATAGGATATATCATACCATCTCAGTACTTTATGTAGTATAATTATGTATTGAATATTGCAAAAGTTCACCAGCTTATCAAACAATAATTTAAAATACTTATTTTTGATACTGATTTCAAAATATGGACATTCAAATAATTATGATATTTTTTAATTTGAAATGTAAATTTGGAACTTGTGATTTGTAGTGGACACCTGTGTTGAGCTAGGGTTAATGCTCACTCACTCCGCAATCTATCTGTGATTAGACCCTGTCATGATACATGCAATTGCACACACTGTAAAAGTAAAAATTTTCCCGAAGCTTTGATTTTCGCGAGTTGATATTAAATCGCAAAAATAAAAGCTCGCGAAAATATCCTTTTTGCAATAGAGATGCATTGCAATTAAGATAGATACGGCGAAATTAAATCATCATGCATAAAATCACGAAAATAAAAAAAAAAAAAAAATTTCTACTTTTACAGTACTGAAAAAGTCGACATTTCATGCTGCATTTATTTTGACGCCTTTTGTGTTCCACGCTTCTACCACAAAAATAACAACATGTGAATATATTCTTTTGTGTTGGCTAGTGTAAAGAATCACAAATTTAAAATCAAGAGAAACAGTTCGAAAAGTGCGAAAAATGAATTGGGTGAAAATTTCCAATTTTACAGCTAGTGAATGACAGCTGACAGCTACTCACAAATTTCAAGATTAGTTTCATATATTTTTTGTCTAAAATTCAGGATGTCAAAAATTGCAAATTTCTAATTATTTTATATTAATCATTTGATTAGGTTTCTGATTAATGCTATTTTGCGAATCAAATTGCTCTTGTTGAAAATCCCATTATTAACAGCTATTCACTTGCTTGCTTATAGCATTTTTGCCATGTTAGTCTATAGTAGACATTTGAGCAGATAACACAGTTGAAATGCACATACTCCTATGGAAGCCATGACCTCAATCTCCCTGACACAGGAGTGTAGATTTATAATGAAACCACCCATTCAGGTAACCCCATTTGAAATTCACACTCCCTGTGTGGAAGATTAAGATCAGGTGTACCATAGGGGGTGTATGGCTTTTAACTGGAATAGCCCAAAATAGGTAGACAAGACAGAGACCCTGTTCAGTGTTCACATAGGGAATTTTTTTCTTTCGACGAAGGTCGAACGAACATTAAAAAGCATTTTTTCCCAATGTGTACGAACGTGTCTTTGTGCGACGACGATTAAAATTGCTTCGTTCAACAAAGCTAGAAAAGTTGTTTTGACGAAGGAATACTTCGTTCGATGAAGCTATTTTTGTAATGTGTATGCTCACTTCGTTCAACGAAGGAAAGTGATCATGTGACAAGTGACCCTCGCTAGCTAATAGATCTATCGCATGCATCGTTGTATCAAGTCTAACTCGCATCGTATTCTTTTTAACATTTTACCCATTTAGAAATAGTTTGAAAAACAACTCATTCGCCATGGCTGAGGATACATGGGGTACGACATGGACTGAAGAATATCAAGAACTGGCCTGAGTGAATGTGTTTATGGTCAACGGTACAGCTTGAAATATAGCTATATATTGCATACATAAGGCTAGCTTCATTTGATCTTCGTTAATTTTCATGAAATTTGTACACTGCAATGTCTTCGTTCGATCTTCATTCAGCGTAATGTGTACGCATGCTTAATTATTTAATCAAGATTTACTAATCTACGTCGAAGCAAGAAATTTTCTAATGTGAACAGGGTCAGAGCATGTAGGTAATCATGGGGAAAATGAGTGAAAAAAATGATAGAGACATAGCTGACAATCATTTTTTTCACTCACTTTCTCTCCATGATTACACTTTTAATAAAATCACAACCTATTCAGCCCACCATAGCTGAAAAAAATACAAACTCGTACTTAAGTAACACGTTACCATGGAGCACACACATTTTTGCCATTGAAATCTTCACTGTTGTGCAATTACAAAAAAACTCGTGTAGGAGTCATTCTTAGAAATTTATGAAAATTCATATTGAAATGGTTGATTTGAATTATGTTCAGTGCCATGCCAATTTATAAAAAAAAATCACTATGAACATAATCTGGTTTTGAAAAAGTAGGCTATTTCAGTTGAAATCCATACACCCCCCATGGAAGACTTTGGCCTTAATCTCCCGTACAGGGGGTGTAGATCTGAAATAAAGCCATCCATTCAGATAACCCCTTTTGAAATTCAGACTACCTGTGTGGAAGTTTAAGATCATGTCTTCCAAAGCAGGTGTATGGGTTTCAACTGGAATAGCCTGGTGAAGAGCAAAAGAAAGCACTCAGGGCAAACAGCACTCAGCAGGGACATTTCTGTGTCATTAATTCTTCATGCTTTGTGTATTTTGAAATGTTTTACTAAATTTGTAATTCTGAGCTTCTACATTTAACTATACACAAAAGGAATTATATTCGTGTGTAGTTATTTTCGCAGTAGCTGAGATGCAAAGAGTGGGAAACTAATTGTTTCCACTTTTACGATATACAATCAATCTTTTTCATTTTTGTGCTTTTCGCGGTCGAACAGGCAGCAACAAATTTTTAACAAGCAAAAATATTTATTACACATAGTACTTAATGTGAATATATTTGGAAACATGAATTAAACACCCACTAAAACTGTTCAGAATTGATAAAATCACAAAAAAATAACCCAGTGACTATACAGTAGTGCAACAACTCATATCCTCCAGTGAATAGTCATGCCAATGTTGTATACATTGACTACCATATACACGGTAATTTGCCTCAAAATATGCTTCCGCATTGCTGAATACAGAAGAGAGACAAAATGCTATACTATTACATGGTAGAGTTAGGCATGCAGGTAGAACAAATCTCGTTGCTTAGATTGCTGTTAGGTTTTCTCTATTTAGTTAACTCTCTTCACGCGGGTGTCGACTGCAGACGACAAGTTTGGATTTTTTTTTTTTTTTTTCAGATATGTAAATTTTTATGACCATATTTGGAATCAGCATGAAAAATGCATTAAAATGAGTACAAACAAGCCTAGTATTGATTCAGTAGTTCTTAAGATAGCTCTTGATATTTTGAGAAAATATTTCAAAACTTTTTCCGTTGAAGTGCATGGCTAGCATGCAGAGCATTAAAGGTAGAATTCCAGGATGTACAGAATGCATGGTGTAGGTACAGAATGTAGTATGCATGGTGCAGTAGGTTAAAGCCTGAAGTTTTCTCGTTGCAGATTTTCCATGGATAAAGCAGAATTAGGATGAAAAGCAGAAAATGCAGTTTTCATAAAAAGAGAACAAAAAAAACATCAAAACCCCACAAAAAATTAAAATAATGAACAATGTTATCAATAAAATGATATAAATATTAAAATCGGCTTAAAAATGTAACATAATAAAGAATGTTTTACCATAAAATATGGACTATACATCAGGCCAAAATTGTAATGTTACACTTTTTGCGAACAAAGTAAAAATGTTGAAAATTGCAAAATTTACAAAGCAGAAGAAAGAAGCAGAATTTGATATTTATAAAGCAGTAAATTTTTGGCTTTAGTGTAGGTACAGAATGCACTATGCATGGTGTAGGCTTGAATGTTAGGGTCAAAAGTTATAAGGGTGTCAACTGCAGACGACAAGTTTTTATCATTTCTTTTATTCAAAAATTTCATAATTGTTCATTTTCATGACCGTATTTGGGATCAACATGAAAAAATGCATTAAAATGAGTACAAACAAGCCTATTATTGGCTCAGTGGCTCTTGAGATACATGTAGCTCTTGATATTTTAAGAAAATATATGAGCACTGGGACTTTTGATGTTGAAGGCTAACGCAAAGAGAATAATTATTGCTACTTGACATATCTTCAGTTTCATGTAGGTGATCTGGAAACCACAATTTGACATGCATTTTTTAAAAAAATATTTCAATATAATTAATATGCTTCAAATTACTTATATTTAATGTCAAATCTGTTAGGTTTTCTCTCTATCATGTCTATAGTTAAAGGTAGAATTCCAGGATGTACAGAATGCAATATGCATAGTGTATAGGTACAGAATGTAATTAATAGGCTTGAATGTTAGGGTCAAAAGTTATGAGGGTGTCAACTGCAGACGACAAGTTTTTATTATTTCTTTTACTCAAAAATTTGACTCTGTGGCTCTTGAGATAGCTCTTGATATTTTAAGAAAATACATGAGCAATCCTCGACATGCATTTAAAAAAAAATTCAACATAATTAATATGCTTCAAATTACTTACATTTAATGTCAAATCTGTGCCAAGCAGATTAGATTTGAAAAGTGATTAGAGTTTTAGGAACATTTTAAAGATTGATTTTCATATGAGATTTAGTTATTTTATAATGTTTGATAGAAAAATCTTTAAAACATTTTTTATTAAAAACATTTATCATTATTTTTTGCTTGAAAATATAATTTTGTAGGATTTCTCAAATTAAAAACAAAATGCAGTAACATTGCTCCTCAAAACTAAATGGGCTATTCCAGTTGACATCCACACTACCCCCGTGGAAGATTTTGGAAATATCTTCTACAGGGGAAGTATGTTTTTCAGATGTAATTGGTCAGGGTTAATCATTTTGAAACCCATACTCCCTCTGTATTGTAGCTTTACCTATATCTTCCACAACTGGAATGAGTATTTCAAATGGAAGTTACCCAATTGTCTATTCTATTTGAAACTCATCCTCCCTCTGTGGAAGACTTTAGATAAATCTTCCACAGGGGGAGTGTGGATTTTAAATGGAATAGCCCAATTGCATGTGCCGGCATAAAGGAAAACAGATTGTTTTTTGTTCAGCTTCATACTGTGAAACCATAGACCAGGGGTCCGCAAATAGCGGCACGTGTGCCACTTGTGGCACGCCGTGGCTTCCCAAGTGGTGTGCGGCGCTGTTTAGATTTAAAAAAAATTTATTAAAAAAATCAAATCAAATCAAACCCTTCGATCAAACTTAATCCAACAGGAATATCTCTGATATTCTACATTTCAACATTAAACAATGCGATTCCCATGTTATCCTTTTAAAGACAGGCTGAAATAGTACAAAATGTTGCACCAAATGACATTATTTGCATCTCAAATTTAAAAAAATCAATAGCTTCGGAGGGGGACACCCCCCCTCTGACTCCCCTCGGTGGTGCTAAATCAGCCATTGAGTGGCGCATTACAGTTTTCTTTTATTTCATGTGGCGCTTCAACAAATCTATTTGAGGAAGCCTGCCATAGACCCTAATTCTTTCTAGGGTCTGTGGTGAAACATTGAATGCAAATTTCATAAGTAAATGCTTCCCAATGTTTGATAAATTTAGCTCAAATTAATCAATGGATGCTGATCAAGGTAAATGTATCAAGAAATAACAAAACCAAATATTTTCAGTATGTGTGTATCTAAGCATCTTCTTTTGATGTCTCATTTCTAAGTCCAAGCTATAAAATAACAGTATTTGTGAAGATTAGATTCAAGAATCTGGAATAAGAATATTGTCTTAAATGCACTGTAATTTGGCTGTTCCAGTTGAAATCCATACACCCTCTATGGAAGACATGACATTAATCTTCTACACATAGTTTGTGAATTTCATGAGTGGGCAACTCCATTTGAAATCTACACCCCCTGTGTGGGAGATTATAAGTTCATGTCATCTTCCATAGCATGACTTTCAACTGGAATAGCCCATTTGGCTATCAATTTAGTTAATTTTCTACGGATTCAAAGATTTGGAATTGTGGGAATTCACATTTGAAATCTACACCCCCTGTGTGATAGAATATAGTCATGTTATTCATAAGTGGCGTATGAATAACAACTGGAATAGCCCTATAGTATACATGACTGTAATTGTCAGTTGCATGGCTCATAGTGTCTAGTACGATATTTTTCCCTGGGTTTATTTTTCACTATTTTATCAATTTTGCACAGTTTAGTGGGTATTTAATTTGTGTTTCCAAATATATTTACATTAAAGTGCTACATGTAATAAATATTTTCACCAGGTTAAAAATTTGCAGCTGCCTGTTAAAACCCCTGAGCACTACCTGCTGATCTAACATTGCCTCTGATTGGTCAATTACATGATATTTTCACTTTAATCACCAATCAGAATGGAGCTTTGCAAATAATTCACCCCATTATTATTCTAACAATGTTGCTGATTGGGCCAATTGATAATGAAAACTTCTATTTGGCCAATCAGCAGATAATTCTCATGGGGTTAACTGTGAACAGCGCAAAATTAAACCCTCCACAGAAATTTCCTGCGCTGCAGTACAGCTTTGAGATTGAAGATCTATGCATGGCTGCACTTCCAATTTCAGGAACTTGACAAATTCATTTTTAAATTTAAAAAAAATTTAAAAGGCTTAAAAAACATGACATGCTTGTTTATCAACATAGTTTATTTGATTTTTCAACTGAAAATTACACAAGTATTGGAGCTGCATCAGAGCAGCCTAAAATAGATTTGTTTATTCGGATTTTCTTGTTTTTAGCTACAGATAATGCAGACTGTTTAAAATTGTTACTTTATTCATTA